>NC_057799.1:56568898-56868898 GCF_018294505.1 Triticum aestivum
GCCCTGCATGGCCCCGGGTGGCCCTTCGGCTTCCACCGCGCCGGGCGACGTACCTGGCCCCGCCCCGGCCGGCTCCACCTCGGCTGGCCCCGCCACTGCAGCCGGCTTCGGTCCCGCTGTAACGCCGGGCGTGACGGACTCTTCATCACCCCCGTCCGTCAACCCCGCCGCAGCCGACCCGCCTTCCACCGGCATGGTGACACGGTCCCGCGCCGGCATCCACCGCCCCAGCACGCGCTATGCTGCTGACGAGTACGCGTGCGCGGTGTCGACATCATCCTCTCCACCGTCGCCCATACCCTCGTCCGCACGCGCCGCTCTCCGCGATCCACATTGGCTCGCCGCGATGCGCGAGGAGTTTGACGCGTTGCAGCGCAACCGCACATGGCATCTTGTGCCGCGACCCCCTCACGCCAACGTCATCAGTGGCAAATGGGTGTTCCGCCACAAGACCAACCCCGACAGTTCTCTCGAGCGCTACAAGGCTCGTTGGGTGGAGCGCGGTTTCCGCCAGCGCGCCGGTGTGGACTTCACCGACACCTTCGCTCCGGTTGTCAAACCGGGCACGATCCGTACGGTGCTTCAGCTAGCGGTCTCCCGGGCCTGGCCAGTGCATCAGTTGGATGTTTCCAACGCATTTCTGCACGGCCATCTCACGGAGCGGGTCTTCTGCGAGCAGTCGACTGGTTTTGTTGACGCCGAGCATCCCGACCATGTCTGCCTGCTCTCTCGGTCCCTCTATGGATTGAAGCAGGCCCCCAGGGCATGGTACCAGCGTATGGCCGGGTTCCTACAACAGCTTGGGTTTCATACAACCCGCTCCGATGCGTCGTTGTTCGTCTATCATCAGGGCACTGCCACTGCCTATCTGCTGCTCTATGTGGACGACATTATCCTGACGGCATCCTCTCCTGGGCTTCTTCAGCAGCTCACGGCTCGTCTACGTGATGAGTTTGCCCTCAAGGATCTTGGAGCACTGCACTACTTCCTTGGCATTGAGGTCGTTCGTCGTGCCGACGGGTTCTTTCGGCATCAGCAGAAGTACGCTCATGAGCTTCTTGAGCGCGCGGGCATGCTTAGTTGCAAGACCGCGTCCACGCCTGTTGACACCAAGGCGAAGGTTTCTGCTTTGGAGGGTTCCCCTGCGCCAGATGCGGCGTTCTACCGCTCCATCGTTGGCGCCCTGCAGTATCTCACCCTCACTCGGCCTGACCTGCAGTATGCAGTTCAGCAGGTATGCCTCCATATGCACTCCCCGCGTGATTCCCATTGGACTCTGGTGAAGCGTATCCTTCGGTATATACGCGGCACTATGACCATGGGGCTCACCCTGACGGCTTCCTCCTCCATCGACATGGTCGCCTACTCCGATGCTGATTGGGCTGGCTGCCCAGACACGCGTCGTTCTACGTCAGGCTATTGTGTCTACCTCGGGCCTTCGCTGATATCGTGGTCGTCCAAGCGGCAGCCCACGGTCTCTCGCTCGAGCGCCGAGGCGGAGTATCGGGCAGTGGCTAACGCCGTTGCTGAGTGCTCTTGGCTCCGTCAGCTTCTTCAGGAGTTGCTCTGTGTGGTTCCCAAGGCCACGATCATCTACTGTGACAACGTCTCCGCCGTCTACCTCTCCACCAACCCCGTACACCATCGCCGTACGAAGCATATTGAGCTCGACATTCACTTCGTTCGCGAGCAGGTAGCTCTTGGGAAGGTTCGTGTTCTACACGTTCCTACCACTCAGCAGTTTGCCGATGTCATGACTAAGGGACTACCGACCCCAGTCTTTGAGGAGTTTCGGTCCAGTCTCTGTGTCTCCGGCGACGCTTCGACTGCGGGGGGTGTTGAGCGTACGTTGTACACTACATATGTATAGGACTAGGGTCTGTATTTATACCGTTGTATCTCTCTCTCTCCCCCCGTATATTTATATATCTTGGGAGACAAGTAGAGACCGGTCCACCCTGTACCTATATATGTGCACCATGCACACGGTCAATGATCATCGATTCGTGCAATCCCATTCTCCTAACTAACAGCCCCCATTCACATTCCCGGTGTGCTCATGATGTGCTCGTTTCAAAAGTGAAGATTTTTCTCTTGAGAAGAACTTGAAAGGAAAGAAAGGAAAAAATAAATATTCGCGCTAGAAATGGTAAGGTAAAGCGTCAAGACGGAGCGGCCCATTTCTGGAATCTGGATATATACCCGCAGCACCCGAGGCGGGCCGGACTTGACTCCGTTATGTAAATTAAACAATTGTACGTGGCCCGGCAAGAAATATGGCATTGGATTCGTCTAATCATTGCCCGGTCTACCAGTACGGCCCAGCGCAAGACAAGATCTCGAAATAAAACTTATTGGGGGGTGCGGATTAACTGAGCTCGAGCTTGGGTGAATAGTAAAATCCCAAAAAAAATCTAAAAAAATTGTGGCAACATTTGAGAAATGTTTAAATGCTTGCAAAGTTTCACCACAAAATGACATTCGTGAAAGTGTGGCAAAAAAACAAAATCGATGCTCCAAAAAAGTTTTTTGTAAGTGATGATTTTTTTCCACGATTGTCATCTCACGATGAAACATTGCAAGCATTGAAAATATTTGTCAAATTTGTCACACAAAAATTTCAGAATTTGTTGCTTTTGTTTACAATTTTTTCGGATTTTACTGTTCACCCGAGCTCATATGAGTTCGAGCTGAGAAGGGATCTTTCGCTTATCAGGTTGTATAGTTCAATCAGTTTTCAAGACCTTCAAGGTTAGTTTAGTTTGAGCTGATATGGTCTTCTGCCAAAGGGCATCTTCAACGCTGACTCCCAAATCGGACACCGTATTCGTCCGTGGACTGGTGGCTATCAGTTCGCGGAAAGTGATGCAGGAGCCGGCCATCCAACCGTGCCCGCATACATTTCAAGCCGGATTTCAGCAAACCGAATGAAGTACATGCAAACCAAATGATTTTCATCTAAACCAGAGCACATTCATTATATTTTCAACATTTTTTCATTAAACTAGCCTTTACATGTTAGTGCCTCTTCTTATTCCTTTTTTCTATTTTGGAGTCGTTTTAAACATGTTTTGTACTCCCTCTGTAAGGAAATATAAGAGCGTTTAGATCACTAAAGTAGTGATCTAAGCGCTCTTATATTTCCTTATAGAGGGAGTATATTTTATTCTCACAATGTTAACTGAATTTTGAAGGAAATTTGTAGATTGCTTAATTGTATGGAAAAGAATCTAGGACTTTTCATGACCAATTGCCCTAGTTCTTAAGAATGGTATCATGGTGTAATGTAAAGGCTAGTATCACTACAAGAAGGTTGCTACATGGCATACTAATTGCAAAGAGCACTTTCCCTGGACTAGTTATTCCTGTGGAAAACTTGTCTTGCAAATCGTTAAAAGGGAAAAAAAAATAACGGATTAGCAGAGCATGTATTTTTCACGTTCTCACATTTCAACTCCATGTTAGAGGCACAACTTGAGCTCAAAGTATGATTTTCAAGTATGGAATTTAGATACATTTCTAAGGAGAGTACACATTTCTCCCAAAAGACAACCTTTTACAGGATCTGAGAGAGTTGGCGACTACGACGACAAGTTTGCATAGGACCATCAGGTGACTGGTCGTTTTGACACAACAGACTTTATCCTCAGTCGCGCACCCTCACAACAACGACGATTTCTGGTAGTTTTTGGAAGAAGAATCCCTCTCGTCTTGTACGTCCTCTATTATTGCTGGGGAGGAAGGCGAATTTTACGTGTGTTGTCATTTGTCGCCGCACCGATACGCCCCCATTTGCATTCCCGGTGTGCTCATGATGGGCTCGTTTCAAAAGTGAAGAATTTTCTCTTGAGAAGAGCTCGAAAGGAAAGAAAAGAAAAAAGAAATGTTCGAGCCTTTTTTTTTTGAGAGAGACGGACAGAAATGTTCGAGCTACAAATGGTAAAGTAAAGCGTGAACACTGAACGGCCCATTTCTGGAATCTAGATCATATACCCGCAGCACTAGAGGCGGGCCGGACTTGATTCCGTTATGTAAATTAAACAATTGTATGTGGCCCGGCAAGAAATATGGCATTGGATTCGTATAATCATGGCCCGGTCTACCAGTACGGCCCAACGCACGACAAGATCTCAAAAAACAAACCTTATCGTGTTACTAAAAAAAAGAAACAGAACTTATTGTGGGATGCGGATTAGCTGAGCTCGAGCTTGGGTGAACAGTAAAATTCAAAAGAATTTAAAACAAATTAAATTTTCTACAAAAAATTGTGGCAACATTTGACAAATGTTTAAATGCTTGCAAAGTTTCACCATAAATGACATTCGTGGAAGTTGTGGCAAAAAAGATCGATGCTCCGAAAAAGTTTATTTCTAGGTGATGTTTTCTTTGGCCACGACTTCCACAATTGTCATTTCACGATGAAACATTGCACTCATTGAAAATATTTGTCACACAAAAATTCAGAATTTTTTGCTTTTGTTTTCATATTTTTTCGGATTTTACTGTTCACCCGAGTCATATGAGTTCGAGCTGAGAAGGGCACTTTCGCATATCAGGTTGTATAGTTCAATCCGTTTTTCAAGACCTTCAAGATTAGTTTAGTTTGAACTGACATGGTCTTCTGCCAAAGGGCATCTTCAACGCTGACTCCCAAATCGTACACCGGATTCATCCATGGACTGGTGGGTATCATTCGGCGGAAAGTGATGTGGGAGCCGGTCATCCAACCATGCCTGCATACATCTCAAACCGGATTTCAACAAACCGAACGAAGTACACGCAAACCAAATGGTTTTCATCTAAATCGGAGCACATTCATTACATTTTCGACATATTTTCATTAAACTAGCATTTACATGTTAGTGCCTCTTCTTATTCCCTTTTTCTATTTTGGAGTCCTTTCCCACATGTTTTGTGTATTTTATTCTCACGGTGGTAACTAAATTTTGAAGGAAATTTAGAATGTTATCATTTCCTTTGCGGGAGCTTTAGAATGGTATCATGGAGTAGTGTAAAGGCTAGTATCACTACAAGCAGGTTGCTACATGACATACTCGTTGCAAAGAGCACTTTCCCTGCACTTGTTATTCCTGTGGAAAACTTGTCTTGCAAATCGTTAAAGGAAAAAAAAAAACCGGATTTGCAGAGCATGTATTTTTCATGTTCTCACATTTCAACTCCATGTTAGAGGCACAACTTGAGCTTACAGCATGATTTTCAAGTATGGAATTTAGATATTTCTAAGGAGAGTACACATTTCCCCCCCGAAAGACAACCTTTTGCAGGATCTGAGAGAGTTGGCGACTACGACGACAAGTTTGCACAGGACCATCAGGTGACTGGTCGTTTTGGCACAACAGACTTTATCTTCAGTCGCGCACCCTCACAACAACGACGATTGACCAAGAAATGTTTTTTGAAAGATCCGATTGACGAAGAAATAGCATTGCAGAATTTAAGAGATCAACCCAGTCGCAAAATCAAGCCTGTTTGATCTGAGAAATTGGGCATGGCAAAAGCTGATGAACAAGAAAGGCCCCAATGGGCACCACAAACGTACGAGGAAGGTACTAGAAGATAGGTGAGCCCATTGATTAGATCGCAGAAAAATGGAGACAATGCAGGTCACAGAGTAGCACAGTACAGGTCCCAGTACCAAGAGAAACACAGACGAGTTACTACATCAAAGTTCAGACTTCAGAATCATGGTCCCTCTCCTCACTCTCTCCAACACTCTCTTCTTCCTCGCAGAAACGCCGGCTCAATCATTCAATCACAAGGCGACACACGACGGACGCACACAGACACCATTGCCACACATCGCACACGGTTTTATTTGGACACAGCAACATTATTCGCTACCAGCGGCAGAGGACTACTACGACGACGATGGACGGACGGACGACGACTCGGGGCGGGGGGGCTTGTCCCCGGACTAATCCATGGCGATGTGTCGATGGCAATGCGAAAGCTCTCCTGGCATCTCATCTCTGCACACGAAAGAAGCAACAATTTCACTCGTCAGAACACAAATTCAAGCAAGATGTATATCAGATTGAACGGCAGAACAGTGCTACTCTACTTACACCAGGGGAGGATCTTCCAGCGCTGGTTGTCGCCCTCGCACCACTTCCAGAGCACGACCTCGGTGCCGTCGTGGACGCCGCCGTGGGCCTTGTCGCCGTGGAAGGCGTCGAAGTTGAGGTAGATGTTGTTCACCATGCGGACGCAGCGGAAGCCCTTGCCCACGTCGCGGCTCTCCGTCCACAGCACCGACTCGTCCTGGTACGCCGGGTTGTACGGCACCAGCTTCACCTGCACACGCACCATCAATTACAGATCTTGGTGAGAACTGCTGCCAGATGCTTCTCTGCTCAAATCATGCACAATATTTGTGTGTGTGTGTGTGGGTGGGTGCTTACGGGGTGGCCCTGGCCGGTGGAGTGCTTGATGCATTCGCCGGTGACCTTGTTCACCAGCGCAAACGCAGGGTACCCTTCCTCGTCCCTGATCTTGTTGCTGTGCCTCATGTCCTTGATCCAGTGCTGCACAAAGATCCGGTAATTTCAGTTTCATTCACAGATCGCCGCACGGCACGACAGGTAAAAAGAAAGGACTCTGTTTAATTTGGTCAAGTAGCAGCAGCAGAATTGACCTGGTAGTCGTCCCTGGGGTTGGTGGGGGCGAGGCAGACGGTGCCGTTGCGGGCGGTGAGGCTGTAGTCCTCGCCGGCCTTGCAGAAGACGCGCACGGCATGCACGGGGGGGCCGCCGCCCATGGCGTGGGCGTTGTTGCCCATGGTGGCGCCGGACTCGACGGCGGCGTGCGCCTCGGCCCAGGGCCAGATCTTCCAGCACTGGTTGTCCCCCTTGCACCACTCCCAGAGCACGACGGTGGTGCCGTCGTGCACGCCGCCGTGGTCCTTGTCGCCGTTGAGGGCGTCGAAGTTGAGGCGGGTGTTGTTGACCATGCGGATGCAGCGGAAGCCCTTGCCCACGTCCTTGCTCTCCGTCCACAGCACCGACGCGTCCTCGTACGCCGGGTTGAACGGCACCAGCTTCACCTGCAACGCATCCGTGGATGTCAAGAACTCAAGATCAATCGAAGCGAAGAAGGCGAAGACGGACGATCTGATTCTGACGGAGCGAACGGACGGGAAGACTTACGGGGTGGGACTGGCCGATGGAGTGCTTGACGGCGAGGCCGGTGGCCTTGTTGACGAGCGCGAAGGCCGGCATGCCCTCCTCGTCCTTGACGGTGGTGCTGAAGCGCATGTCCTTGAGCCAGTGCTGGGTCTCGTCCTTGGGGTTGACGGGGGCGAGCACCACCTCGCCGTCGCGGACGGCGAGGCAGTAGTCCTCCGAGGCCCGGCAGTAGATCTTGAAGATCTGGTTGGGGCCCGACGCCGCCGGCGCCTGGTCCTTGTGGTGGTGCCCGAACCCGAACATCTTGGCGGCGAGGAGAGCGTGTGTGATCGGCTCTGTTGGTTGGGACCTCGGAGCTGTGCGAGTGAGGAGAGAGCGCTGCCCCATGGCCCCGTTATATAGAGCGGGGAGCAGAGCAAACCAGGAGCATATCTCCACTCACGCGCTGTAAAATCTTGAAAATCTTTGGAGCATATCTCTCCAGCGGCCTGGAATAAATGGTAAATAGTAAGTGACGGATACGATCGCTCGATCGCTGCCAGTACAGCACTAGCACTAGCCGTTTGGCGTGAATGTGCTACCGGAAGATTTTGGTTCGGTTAGCAGGATTTTGGCTCGATTGACAGCAGTAGCCGGTTGCTGCCAGTACCAAAGTTTAGCTGTATGCATGCAAATATATGCAATGGCCAAAAATGCCAGCAGCATACTGTATAAATTGTTGTGTTGGTTTGGTGGAGTACAGTTAATGTATTTTGTATTTTGCACTCCATCCGTTGGCTCATACTAGCAGTGTCTTCTTCTGGTAGGAGTACATCCTTAGCGGCTAAGTATCCTGGTAATTAAAGACTAAATATTTTTCTCTGCTCTTGGATTATATTTGGTCCTGCAGCAGTACTAGTGTCAAATTTCAGCTGACACTTGGCACTGATTCGCAGCATAGCCGTTTGGTGGGAACGTACTGGAAGGTTCTGGCTCGATTTACCTACTACTCCAGTGTTTTCTTCGGCATTAACTTTGCATTAGCTGTATGCATGCAAATACACAATGGCCAGCGTATTATGGATTAGTGGAGTAGAGCTAATGTTTTTGTAATGGGCCGACGCAAACGGTAGCGAATTTGGCCATTTTTTGTCCGTTTGGGTCGGCAGGCACGAAGATGCCCGGTTCTGTCCGATGGGCCGTAGGTGCACCTAATGTGGCCGACCCATTTTAAAGTTGCGTATTTTAAAAATACTAATCCAAATAAAACGTTAGAAATATAAACTTAATAGTTAAAACACCGCCAAAGTCCACTTACATTAAACTAGCATGCACCTCCTGCACCCCCACACCCCCCCCCCCGGCCCTCCAGCTGCTTGGCCGCCTCCACCGCCTGCTCCACCTGGCGTTCGGCCGCCAAAGCCTGCATCTCGGCGTCATACGAGTGTTGCCGCGCCTCCTAACCGGTCACGCCCACCTATATGGGTGTGCATGACACGTAGAGAGGCAAGGTGCTCGTCCACGACCATGTTTGAAGTGGCTTTGGAGCGGGCGGCGCGTTGGGCTCCACCCTGGCCGCATATTCGGCCATAGTGATAGCAAGGCCAAGCCAACGCGCCATCTCCTCGCACTCGGATTCCTCGAGCGCCCGCCTAGTCGCCTCCTCTAGGGCCGCGAGGTACGCAGCCTCCTCCTGGTCCTCCTCCTTGACCATCCCCGGCGATGGTGGAGCGCGGGCCTCCATCGTGAAGCTCCCATGGCGGCGTACATGGTGCTCCGTGGAGAACCACACGTCCCCCATCGCCGAGTCTAGCGTGTAGTCCGGGTCACTGCGGAACGCGGGCGGGAGGGCAACACAGCGGTTGCAGATCTCGGCTGCACGTGCGCGTTCGGACTGCGGCACCGGAACCCTGTCAGGGTTGAGGTGCCAGCCATGCGGGAGGTTGACGTCTGACCACGGCAGAGGCACACTGTGCTCCCAATGGTAGAGCGCCCGGTGCACAAGGGTGTACAGTCGGTTGCATTCGCGTGTAGGCCCCCTGGAGGGGGTCTGCGACGTCAAAATGAAGTGGGCCGAGCGTGCACGACGAGCCGGCCTCGTGGTCATGCTTGCCACGCTTACTGAAGAAGCCCATGGCGACGGCTCGTGTACACCGGCAGGGGAGCAAGCTAGATGTGGACTGGTGGGGATGGAAGTGGATGAGGTGGCCCCCCACTGCACGCTTGTCATTTAAAATGGACGGGTGTGGGTGCTTCCTGTGGTTGACATGCGGGCCCGAACGTGCGAGTGGTATTTACTAGGAACCGGAGGTGATGGTTCAGCGGCCGACACGCGGGCCCGAGGCGGACACATAGCGGACTCACAACACGTCCGCCTCGTGTCCGTGTGGATGCAAATCAAACCTAAATTTGGGTCCAAAATGCGTCCAGACGGGCACCGAGCGGACGCAATTTGGGAATGCGTCAGCGTGTTTGGCCATGTTTTCTGTCCCCGCGGACCCAAATAGACGTGGCCGGACAAAATTTGTCGGCGCGTTGGAGTTAGCCTTACACAACTACAGAAGCAAGCTCAGGTCTGTCATCTGTCTTCCACTTCGTCTCTCCTCCCTAGGGAAAAGGATGTCTAGGATTCTTGCCTCCTCTCGGCGTTGCCGTCCGCCTACCACATCTCATGTGGCCTTAGGGCCATGGGGCGCGATAGATCCTGGTCACTGCCGGCGGGAGGACTCCGTTTTTAGGCATTTCTTTGAATTTTTTTAGGGTTTGTGGCCTGCTCAGGCAAGATGGTGGTGGTTCTGTAAAGATGAAATAAGGTTCTCCCCACCTAGCCCCCATCCCGGTAGTGCATCTAGCATCGTCGGAGGGCGTGTGGAGGTGTGTCTTCGGTGGATGAATAAAACCAACGGGATTCGGTTGGTGGTTGTCTTTGGTGGATCTGTTTGGATCTGGTCTTTGTTCGTCTATGTTCGTGTGCCTTTTGGTTGCATCCTTCCGATCTACACTTCTCTTTATCTGCGGCGGTTGCTATTCTAGTGCATTGGTCGAATGGAGTCTTAGTACGACGATTTTTTGACTCTCTACTACAACAAGTTTTGCTCGGCTCCAACACGGGAGGGGCAATGACGGCGACATGCATTCGCTTGCTTCAGCGCTTGTAGTCGTCGTTAAGTCATCTACGGATTCATATGTATTTTTATTGTTGCTGATGTTTGTTGTATTACCACGATTGAAGATGAATAGATAGAAAGTTTCCTGAAAAAATCCATTTAATTAAAGACTAAATATGTTGATGTATTTTAAGTTATTTTGGCCATTTAGAGCATCTATAGTCGGGCGCCTCAAACCCCCTCATACGCCTGGGCAGACAGTCGGCTCACTGACCAGTTAAAAAAGCCTGACGTAGACAGGCGCCTCAAATCAGCCTCAAACGCTCGGGCTGATCGGCGCCTCTCATATGTAGCACAAATATCGGGCGGATATGGCGTGGCCCTGATACGCCTCCAACGTATCTATAATTTTTGATTGTTTCATGCTGTTATATTATCATTCTTGGATGTTTTATAATCATTTTATAGTCATTTTACATCATTTTTTGGTACTAACCTATTGACATAGTGCCAAGTGCTAGTTGATGTTTTCTGCATGTTTTTTACATCGCAGGAAATCAATACCAAACGGAGTCCAAACGCAACGAAACTTTTTGGAGATTTTTTTTGGACCAGAAGACATCCAGTGGGCCGAAGAAGCGTCTGGGGGCTGCTTCGAGGGGAGCACAACCCACCAGGGCGTGCCAGGAGTCCCAGGCGCGCCCTGGTGGGTTGTGCCCACCTCGGGTGCCCCCTGAACCGACTCTTTGCTCTATAAATACCCCAATATTTCAGAAACCCTAGGGGAGTCGACGAAAATTAATTCCAGCCGCTGCAGAGTCGAGAACCACCAGATCCAATCTAGACACCATCACGGAGGGGTTCACCACTTTCATTGTTGCCTCTCTGATGTTGCGTGAGTAGTTCTTTGTAGACCTTCGGGTCCGTAGTTAGTAGCTAGATGGCTTTCTCTCTCTCGTTTGATTCTCAAACAATGGTCTCTTGGAGATCCATATGATGTAACTCTTTTTTACGGTATGTTTGTTGGGATCTGATGAACTTTGAGTTTATGATCAGTTATATTTTTTTATTCATGAAAGTTATTTGAGTCTTCTTTGATCTCTTATATGTATGATTGCTTATAGCCTCGTATTTTTTCTCCGATATTTGGGTTTTGTTTGGCCAACTTGATCTATTTATCTTGCAATGGGAAGAGGTGCTTTGTAGTGGGTTCGATCTTACGCTGCTTGATCCCAGTCACAGAAGGGGAACCGACACGTATGTATCGTTGCTACTAAGGATAAAATGATGGGGTCTATTTCTACATAAATAGATCTTGTCTACATCATGCCATTGTTCTTATTGCATTACTCCGTTTATCCATGAACTTAATACATTAGATGCATGCTGAATAGCGGTCGATGTGTGGAGTAATAGTAGTAGATGCAGGCAGGAGTCGGTCTACTAATCTTGGACGTGATGCCTATATAATGATCATTGCCTGGATATCGTCATGATTATTTGAAGTTCTATCAATTGCCCAACAGTAATTTGTTCACCCACCGTTTGCTATTGACTCGAGAGAAGCCACTAGTGAAACCTATGGCCCCCGGGTCTCTTTCTCATATTATTTGCCTTTGCGGTCTATTTTATTTGTCTTTTATTTTCAGATCTATTAAACCAAAAATACAAAAATACCTTGCTGCAATTTATTTTATTTGCCGTTCGATCTATCAATCTATTACAACTTTCTCCCGTCCACGTGCCAATTTCTGGTGCGGTGAAAGGGATTGACAACCCCTTTAACACGTCGGGTTGCGAGTATTTGTTATTTGTGTGCAGGTGTTGTTGACGTTGTGTTGCTTGGTTCTCCTACTGGTTCGATAACCTTGGTTTCATCATTAAGGGAAATACCTACCGCTGCTGTGCTGCATCATCCCTTTCTCTTTGGGGAAATGCCGACGTAGTCCTAGCAGACATCAGGCCCGGACCCAACCCCATATATATTCGTCCCCATTCACTCCCCAGACCGAACCCTAGCCACTCTATTTGACTCCCCTTTACTCCACACTGTCAGCCAAGCTCCCGTACGGCAATCTCCAGCCTTCTCCGGCTTGACAGACAGCGGATCCGAGTCCTACACCTTCAGATCCTTTGACCCCGAGCTCATCCGACGCAGCCCCGAGGAGGAGATGACTGTCCAATTTGCGCCCCGCCACTCTCGGGAGGAGGCCGCCTGACGGCAGCGCTTGGACCTCTTCCGCCGGGAATCTATTGCGTCCATCCAAATGGCACATGGATCCGCCGCGAGGTGTGTCTCCGCTGCCTCACCGGAGGCGATGTGGTTCGACTAGCGTCCGAACGCGATGGCGGATGGGCAACTGCTTCGTTGAAGCGCAGAGGCGAAGGTGAACGCATGGGCGTCGTCCGATGCAAATATGGCGCGACGTGCCCGACGTATGAGGCAGCGAGCGCGGGAGGCGGCGACAATCCTCGTGGCAGCGGACGTGGGCGAGGCGGAGTCGTTGGAGCCCCGTATGGTGCACGGCCACCCGGGGCATCGCAACCGCGTCATGGTGGACATCCCCAGCTCCTCTCAAGACGTATCCATAATCGATCTCACATCCAAACACCGTGAAGGTTCCGGACTCTGACGAGGAAGAATAGGGCATGGGAGACGGCGGGGCCTCGACCCCTATGAGCATGTCTGTGTCCCATGTCCTACTCTACCTTGCCGGTGACCCGACCAACATTTGGATGGACGCAACTAGCCGCCGGACATGGCCACGACAGAGCCGGATATGGATTCGAGAATTTGCAAATTGGGTATCCGACTGTGGAAAAGATTATTTAAGACGTGACCGGTTATTGTCTGCGCGGACGCTTCCGCGGGCGTTTGAGAGGTTGGACTTATTGTATCTGGATGTAGATGCTCTCATTTGACAACTATTCCCCGCTCACCTTGGTTTGGCTGACCGTATTTTCATAAGACGAGAAAAAAGTGCATGCTGTGTTTCAGTATAGAGAAAAACAGAAATGCAAAAGAGAAGCATCATATTTTAGCCAGAAAGAAAAAAAGCCACGAACGGCCTGGCTTGGAAGCGTGCACCCGACGCTGCGTGATTCCCCCACAAAACAAGGTGGGGTTCCAAGTTCGGATTCCCCCCACCCATGCCTGCGATCGCTCTTGTAGCGCAATCGGCGCTTCACTTTGATCGTGTCCGGGTGCTTCTTTTGCATCTCGCTGCCGTCTCGAGCCTTGATCGACGTGCCCCACTTGCGCGGACAAAACTACATATCGTGGAAATGCCAAGCAGAATACCAAAGGAATCCACATGCTGAAGGCGATGGTCGAGTCAGGCTATGCTATGCTAGCCGCGCGTCTGGTATACGGAGCCCGTTGGTAAAGCAATCGTCTCATTTCGCTCGTCTTATTTTCTGGCAGAAACCATGGTGCATGCATGCATATCCCGCGCACCAAACATCTGGGGCGTATGTCTCGACTCTGACTGAACTATCCAGGGTTCTCGAAACATCTGGGGTGTTCGTCCGCATGTGCAGGACGAAAGTGTCTGTCGACCGAGACCAACGTTCGGGCGGTGCAGGTGAGGTGGGTGAACCTGCCGTGCATGAGTTCCTTTTTCGAGGCAAAATTCTGTCCTGTGTGAGTAAAGCTAACGGTGAAATGGGGAGTGAATTGAACGAACGAACGGCCTCTGCACTGCTGGCGTGGCCATGTGTGCGCTGCCCCGCTATTGTTGGTAAAGGGTACAGCTTATCTCTGGGCGTAGGGAAGAGCGCACCGACTAGTACTGTGGTAGTATGTGAACTTTTTAATTTGTTGTTTGTTTTGAGGGTTTGCAACGGGACTTGGTGGAGTGAGCCAACCACTTCTTTGACTCGATTGAAAGTGCTGCGTAGTACTCTCGTCTGTTGGCGGAGATTGGCAGGTAGGCCTGCTGTGATAGAACTGGCCTGCCAATATGTGGACATCCACTTTTCGAAGGATCAGCTCAAAACGTGTCCATGTGTCCGTGTCACGACTCTCGACAACGACAAGGCATCGACGACGTGGGCCTGCCAAGATCAGTTCTTGACACGGACAGTAATAAAACACGGTTTACGATCACACGCACATTTTCTCTCATGACGGGTGGAAGTAAAAGGATAATTCCTTTTCTTTTTTTGTGCGGTAGGATTCTTGTTTCGATGAACTGTTTTTAGCGGGGTTCCGATGAACTGGTCCTTTGACCGACACACACACCCACACAAAAAATGGTGCTTTGTTTTAGGCATGGTCCTTTTGGCAGTAGTTGGGCCGTCACTAGGTTTGTGGAAGTCCAAATTTATAACAGGCCCGGTTTGGTCCAGCAGAGTCTATGCAAGGATCACGCCGACAGGGAATTGCTGAAACTCGCATGGAGGATTTACTTCGAGGGCATGCTGGAGGAGAACGCAGAATGCCGCACTCGTCGGAGCCGCCGGTGGCATTTGTCAATTGGGCGAAGCAGGAGGGGAGGTCAGAGGACCCGCGGCGAGAGGCGAGGTGGAACTGCATTGAAGGACTGATGCCTACAAGTGTCCCGCCAGAGCCAGAGCCGATGGATCCGCTGTCGCCGGCACTGACAACGGATTGAGCAGGGAATTGGAGAGTGGGAGTGGGCATGTGTTGCTCGCGGAGGAGGACATCAACTATCTGTCCGTCAACATTCGGAAACACGATCCACCGGACAAGTCTCGCCTGATGCCAACTTTCTCTGCATATCATCGTCACCACCCCTGTGATCATGGGGCTGGGCTGCATAGTCAAGGTTATGGAAATTCCTCTGCCATTGGCGAACAAGCTAGGCTGCAACCTGTTGAAGGCCTTGTGAGACAGACGGAGACTTCTTCTGCTATACCTGTCACTGGAATTTCTGTTGCTCATTCGAGTGAACAGACTGAGGTTTCTGTTGCTCATTCGGGTGAACAGACCGAGGTTTCTGTTGCTCATTCGAGTGAAGAGACTGCAGCTTGTCTTCGACAGGAACCTGATGTTGAGTGGCTTGAGGTCAGAGATGCTGGTGGTGTGAGTTCTGCCGAAGAAGTTCTCTGAAGAAAACTGAACCCATCAACATCTGGAAACACGATCCACCGGACAAGTCTCGCCTCATGCCAACTTTCTCTGCACATCACCGTCACCACTTCTGTGATCATGGGGCTGAGCTGCATAGTCAAGGTTATGGAAATTCCTCTGCCATTGGCGGACAAGCTAGGCTGCAACTTGTTAAAGCCCGTGTGAGACGGACAAAGACTTCTTCTGCTATATCTGTCACTGGAATTTGTATTGCTCATTCAAGTGAAGAGACTGAGGTTTGTGTTGCTCATCCGAGTGAAGATACCGCGGTTTGTCTTCAACAAGAACATGATGTTGAGTGGCTTGAGGTCAGAGATGCTAGTAGTGTGAGTGCTTCGGACAACTTCTCCAAAAATCCAGCCGAAATAGCACGAGCATCATCCCATGGCTGGTGAGGACACTGTTCGAGGACTAGTCATGAACGGGAACAAAGTGGCTGTGTCTACTACGCAACTTTATTCTTGTAGACACGTGTTGGGCTCCAAGCGCAGAGTTTTGTAAGACAGTAGCAATTTTCCCTTAAGTAGATGACCTAAGATTTATCAATCCGTGAGAGGTGTAGGATGAAGATGGTCTCTCTCAAACGACCCTGCAACCAAATATAAGAAATTTCTTGTGTCCCCAACACACCCAATACAATGGCAAATTGTATAGGAACACTAGTTCGGCGAAGAGATGGTGAAAAGTGTAATATGGATGGTAGAAATATATTTTTATAATCTGAATAAATAAAAACAGCAAGGTAGCAAATAGTAAACGAGCACAAAAACGGTATTGCAATGCTTAAAAACAAGGCCTAGGGTCCGTACTTTCACTAGTGCAACCTCTCAACAATGCTAACATAGTTGGATCATATGATTATCCCTCAAAGTGCAATGAAGAATCACTCCCGAGTTCCTATTAGCGGAGAACAAAAGATAGAAATTGTTTGTAGGGTACGAAACCACCTCAAAGCTATTCTTTCCGTTCGATCTATTCAAGAGTTTGTACTAAAATAACACAAAGCTATTATTTTCGTTCGATCTATCCTAGAGTTCGTACTAAAATAACACCAAAGCAAATTCATATTCATAATACTCAATCCACACAAAGAACTACAGAGAGACCCCACCTATCGAAGAAAAGATAATAAAAACGTGCATCAACCCCTATGCATAGATTACCCCAATGTCACCTCGGGAATCCGCAAGTTGAGTGCCATAACATATATCAAGTGAATCAATACGATACCTCATTGTCACCTCAAGTATTCATACCGCAAGACATACATCATGTGTTCTCAAATCTGAACATTCAATCCGACAAGACAAAACTTCAAAAGCTAAAGATTCAGTTCATCACAACAAGAGTATGGAGGAGAGAAACATCATATGATCCATCTATATTAACAAAGCCCATGATTAAACACATAGCTACTGGTACAAACCCTCAGCCCCGAGGGTGGACTACTCCCTCATTGTGGTGGCCGCCGAGATGATGAAGATGGCCACCGGAGATGATTCCCCCCTCCGGTAGGGTGCCAGAACGGGCTCCCGATTGGTTTTCGGTGGCTACAGAGCCTTGCGGCGGCGGAACTTCTGATCTAGGTTAACCCCGAGGGTTTCTGGAATTTTTGGGAATTT
This sequence comes from Triticum aestivum, assembly GCF_018294505.1. Taxonomy (NCBI): domain Eukaryota; kingdom Viridiplantae; phylum Streptophyta; class Magnoliopsida; order Poales; family Poaceae; genus Triticum; species Triticum aestivum. The sequence continues at coordinate 56,585,847 of NC_057799.1, forward strand.
ATAAGGTAAAGAGGGAGTGTGGGAGGCCACCGAGGTGGGCACAACCCACCCCCAGGCGCGCCCTGGTGGGTTGTGCCCCCCTCGGGGCACCCCCCAGGTGCTTCTCTGGCCCACTGTTGGTCTTCTGATCCATAAAAAATCCACAAAAAGTTTCGCGGTGTTTGGACTCCGTTTGATATTGATTTCCTACGATGTGAAAAACAAGCAAAAAACAACAACTGGCACTGGGCACTGGGTCAATAGGTTAGTCCCAAAAAAATGATATAAAGTTGCTATAAAATGATTGTAAAACATACAAGAATGATAAAATAACAGCATGAATACTTCATAAATTATAGATACGTTGGAGACGTATCAGCATCCCCAAGCTTAATTCCTACTCATCCTCGAATAGGTAAATGATAAAAGAAATAATTTATGAAGTGTGAATGCTAGCAAAGTGCATAAGTTTGATCAATGATAATTTCAATCACTTTTCCTAGCATCATAACAACAATTCTTTCTTATAAAGTTTCTCATGTTTAAAGTAGCAACCAATTCACATGTTAAAGTTGAAACAATGAATTCTCTTGAAACCCAACAACCTATGTTCTCAGTCACCAAACAATTGCAATTCAACTTATTCAACAGAGCTTAAGTAAGAGCTCCATATACTCAACCATCATATAGTCTTCTATGATTGCTAACACTCACTGCGTACACATGAGCAAAACGTTTCAACCGCACACATAGAAAGATAGGGGCTTATTGTTTTGCCTCCCAACGTATTCACCTCAAGGGTGATGTCAACAATAATAAATCATGCTACCCATATCCAACTGGATATATGCGCCTAGATCTTTCCTCACCACATGATGCTTGCCAAAAGGGAAAAATAAAAAGGAATAGAGAGAAAAAACTTTGACTCTTTGCATAAAAGTAAATACTGAAAAGTAAAAGATAGGCCCTTCGCAGAGGGAAGCAGAGGTTGCCATGCGCTTATTTGTTTGTATGCTCAACCCCTTAGTGCAAAAGAACGTCACGTTATAGTGCGCCTTATGATAGCAACCTTTATTATGCAGTCTGTCGCTTTTATTCTTTGCCACCACAAGTTCGTACAACGCTCAATTTTCTCTTACACTAAATGATCTAACACTTTTAGAAGCAATTTTTATTGCCTTATTGCACCGATGACAACTTACTTGAAGGACATTATTCAATCCTTAGGTAGGTATGGTGGACTCTTGAAAATAAGATTTGGGTTTAAGGGTTTTTGGATGCACAAGTAGTATCTCTACTTGGTGCGGAATTTTTGGCTAGCAAAGATGGGGGCAAGCATCACATGTTGAAGGATCTATGGCAATATAACTTCTATGTGAATATGAACAAACATAAACCATTACGTTATCTTCCTTGTCCAACGTCAACAATTTTGGCATATAATATTTTGATGGGGGCTCACAATCACAAAAGATTTCTAAGATAGTGTATTTGCATATGAAAGTTCTCTTCCTTATACTAATTATTCGTGAATTGCTTGTATGACCAATATTGTGATTGTCAAGCCTCAAAAGATTTCACTTTCTAAACCCAATGTGAAGCTACCACTAGGCATGATATGATTTCAACTTCATGACATTTAATTTATTCAACAATTTACTCATAGGATATAAGTGAAGCACAAGAGTAAATGACAAGCTACTCCAAAAAGATATAAATGAAGATCATGAGCATAATATTTCTTTCTCCCAAATTAATTTAAGTGAAGCAAGAGAGAATTTATTTAAAAATATTAAAGCACACCGTGCTCAAAAAGATATAAGTGAAGCACTAGAGCAATTCCATAGAAAAGAGCTTCGTTAACGGGACGTGAATGCCGCTTACTTAGCCTCCCTGGCAACTATTTGAGGACTCTATTTTATTCAAAAACTTTCAGACCTAAGCATTTTATTAAAACAACAAGCAAAACAAAATAAAATTACATCCAAGAATAGCACGCATCATGTGAAGAAGCAAAAACTTAGGCTCAACCGATACTAACCGATAATTGTTGAAGAAGAAAGGTGGGATGCATACCGGGGCATCCCCAAGCTCAGATGCTTGAGACTTCTTGAATGTTATCTTGGGATGCCTTGGGCATCCCCAAGCTTGAGCTTTTGTGTCTCCTTAATTCCTTTAATACCACGATTTTCCTAAATCTCAAAAGCTTCATCCACACAAAACTCAACAAGAACTCGTGAGATAAGTTAGTATGAACCAATGCAAAAACCTTATCATTCTCTACTGTAGCAAATCACAAATTATTATTCAACGTTCCATACTAAATGCCTCTGATATTTAATACTCCTATCCTCAAATAGAATCATTAAGCAAGCAAACATATGCAAGCAATGCAAACATAACAGCAATCTGCCAAACCAGTACAGTCTGTAAAGAATGCAAGAGTATCAATACTTATTCAACTCCAAACATTATGAAATTCTACCACACTGTAAAAAAATTATCAGAGCTTATTATGCAAAAAAATTGAACATTCTATCACATTCTAACTTTTCTAGGGAATTTTTGCAACAACGGCAAACTTTCTGTTTTCAAAAAGCAACATGTATACTTGCAAAAATAAGCATAGTAAAGGCTATCAATGCCACTTTTATTGAAATAAAAGATGCAAAACATTATTCTAAATAACAGCAAGAAAATTCTAACAAAATAAATTGACGCTCCAAGTAAAACTTATATCATGTGACGAATGAAAACATAGCTCCAAGTGAGGTTACCGATAATGTTGGAGACGAAAGAGGGGATGCCTTCCGGGGGCATCCCCAAGCTTAGTTGCTTGGATCTTCCTTGAATATTACCTTGGGGTGCCTTGGGCATCCCCAAGCTTAGGGTCTTGTTACTCCTTATTCTCCTCATATCGACATCTCACCCAAAACTTGAAAACTTCAATCACACAAAACTTAACAAAACTTCGTGAGATAGGTTAGTATGATAAAGAGCAAGCCAGTTCACTTTGGTACTGTCAAAGACAAGATTCATAATTTTTTCCACACAATTCCTACTGTAGCATATCGTTTCCACAATTTATATTGAGCAATATAATCCGTAGAAACTAGAAAACAAACAAACTATGCATTGAAAACAGAATCTGCCAAAAAAGAACAGTATGTAATGATATGGATAGCTACCATACTTCTGCTACTCCAAAAATTATGAAAAATTTATGACCACGTCAGAAATTTGTATATTAAACTTCTGCAAAAAGAATCAACTCAAAATCACTCTTATGTTAAAAATGAGAATTATTTTCATGAGCGCAAAAGTTTCTGTTTTTCAGCAAGATCAAATCAACTATCACCCAACATGATCCCAAAGGCTTTACTTGGCACTTTACTGAAACAAAAGCAATAAAACATGATCAATACAATAGCATAATCATGTGAACACACAAAAACAGTAAGTAAAAGTGTTGGGTTGTCTCCCAACAAGCGCTTTTATTTAATGCCTTTTAGCTAGGCATGATGACTTCAATGATGCTCACATAAAAGATAAGAATTGAAACACAGAGAGAGCATCATGAAGCATATGACTAGCACATTTAAGTCTAACCCACTTCCAATGCATAGGTATTTTGTGAGCAAACAACTTATGGGAACAAGAATCAACTAGCATAGGAAGGCAAAACATGCATAACTTCAAAACTTTCAACATAAAGAGAGGAAACTTGATATTATTGCAATTCCTACAAGCATATGTTCCTCCCTCGTAATAATTTTCAGTAGCATCATGAAGAAATTCAACAATATAACCATCACATAACGCATTATTTTCATGATCCACAAGCATAGAAATTTTGTTACTCTCCACATAAGTAAATTTCTTCAAATCAAAAGTAGTGGGAGCAAACTCAACAAAATAACTATCATGAGAGTGAAAATTAAAATCATGATGACAAGTTTCATGGTTATCATCATTCAATATAGCATACATGTCATCACCATAATCATCATATATAGGAACTTTGTTGTCATAATCAATTGCAACCTCCTCCAAAATAGTGGATTCATCATTAAATAAAGTCACGACCTCTCCAAATCCACTTTCATCAATATAATCATCATAAATAGGAGGCATGTAATCATCATAATAAATTTTCTCATCAAAACTTGGGGGACTAAAAATATCATATTCATCAAATATAGCATCCCCAAGCTTATGGCTTTGCATATCATTAGCATCATGGATATTCAAAGTATTCATACTAACAACATTGCAATTATGCTCATCATTCAAATATTTTGTGCCAAAAATTTTATTGACTTCTTCTTCTAACAATTGAGCACAATTTTCCGAACCATCATTTTCAAGAAAGATATTATAAAGATGATCAATAATATGATGCAATCTCAATTCCATTTTTTATTTAGTTTTCTTTTATAAACCAAACTAGTGATAAAACAAGAAACTAAAAGATTCAATTGCAAGATCTAAAGATATACCTTCAAGCACTCACCTCCCCGGCAACGACGCCAGAAAAGAGCTTGATGTCTACTACGCAACTTTATTCTTGTAGACACGTGTTGGGCCTCCAAGCGCAGAGTTTTGTAGAACAATAGCAATTTTCCCTCAAGCGGATGACCTAAGGTTTATCAATCCGTGAGAGGTGTAGGATGAAGATGGTCTCTCTCAAACGACCCTGCAACCAAATACAAGAAATCTCTTGTGTCCCCAACACACCCAATACAATGGTAAATTGTATAGGTGCACTAGTTCGGCGAAGAGATGGTGATAAAAGTGTAATATGGATGGTAGAAATATATTTTTATAATCTGAATAAATAAAACCAGCAAGGTAGCAAATAGTAAACGGGCACAAAAACGGTATTGCAATGCTTAAAAACAAGGCCTAGGGTCCGTACTTTCACTAGTGCAACCTCTCAACAATGCTAACATAGTTGGATCATATGATTATCCCTCAAAGTGCAATAAAGAATCACTCCCGAGTTCCTATTAGCGGAGAAAAAAAGATAGAAATTGTTTGTAGGGTACGAAACCACCTCAAAGCTATTCTTTCCGTTCGATCTATTCAAGAGTTCGTACTAAAATAACACAAAGCTACTCTTTCCGTTTGATCTATCCTACAGTTTGTACTAAAATAACACCAAAGCAAATTCATATTCATAATACTCAATCCACACAAAGAACTACAGAGAGACCCCAATGTTTCTATCAGAGAAAAGATAATAAAAACGTGCATCAACCCCCATGTATAGATTACCCCAACGTCACCTCGGGAATCTGCAAGTTGAGTGCCATATATCAAGTGAATCAATACGATACCTCATTGTCACCTCAACGAATATGCAAGCATACATTTCATGCTTGTTTGAGTAATAGCAAGGAGATTCCGGCTTGCCCCTGTCTCTAAAAAGTGAAGGTCAGCTCCACGTGGGTATTCCATCAAGTATTCATACCGCAAGACATACATCATGTGTTCTCATATCTGAACATTCAATCCGACAAGACAAAACTTCAAAGGGTAAAGATTCAATTCATCACAACAAGAGTATAGAGGGGAGAAACATCATATGATCCATCTATATTAACAAAGCCCATGATATAGATCACGAGAGAGAGAGATTAAACACATAGCTACAGGTACAAACCCTCAGCCCCGAGGGTGGACTACTCCCTCCTCATCGTGGTGGCCTCCGGGATGATGAAGATGGCCACCAGAGATGATTCCCCCCTCCGGCAGGGTGCCGGAACGGGCTCCCGATTAGTTTTTGGTGGCTACAGAGTCTTGCGGCAGCGGAACTTCTGATTTAGGTTAACCCGGAGGGTTACTGGAATTTTTGGGAATTTATAGGGTAAAGAGGGGGTGCGGGAGGCCAGCGAGGTGGGCACAACCCACCTGGGCGCGCCCAGGCGCGCCCTGGTGGGTTGTGCCCCCCTCGGGGCACCCCCAGGTGCTTCTCTGGCCCACTGTTGGTCTTCTGGTCCATACAAAATCCACAAAAAGTTTCACGGTGTTTGATATTGATTTCCCGCGATGTAAAAAACAAGCAAAAAACAACAACTGGCACTGGGTCAATAGGTTAGTCCCATAAAAATGATATAAAGTTTCTATAAAATGATTGTAAAACATCCAAGAATGATAAAATAACAGCATGAATACTTCATAAATTATAGATACGTTGGAGACGTATTAGTGGCTCGCTCTGGCAGCGGGGATGTGGATCTGAGCTGCTCACCGATACTAGATGTAAATGCTCCTACCCTGTCCTCCATGACTACAACCAGTGACCAGTTGGCTTGGTGTGCTGCCTGCTATCGGTGATTCTGCTATGCTAATATTGCTGCAATCAGGCGGGTTCAGTTTTCTTCAAAGAACTCCTCGCGCCAACCTTTCTGGGGACGTGCATTGCTCAAGCTGTCTGGGGATGTGCATTGCTGCCAGGGTGACTCGGTAGCTGATTTCCATCTTCGGCTTTGGGGCTCCATAATTTTGGCCTAGGAAGGAAACCCTAGAAGTCACACACCCCTCGCCTAGCAAAAATTCCCCACCGCTGCCACCCCGCAGCGAGTTTCGACGATGGCGGACGGAGGGCGTGGTCGCGGACGAGGTAAAGGAAAGGGAGGTAGAGGAGACAATCATGCCAATTGACTGCAAGATCAGTCTATGATGCAACCTTTGATGGGCCCTCCCCCGCAACAATTCTTGGCTATGGATTTCTGGGGCCGCCGCTAGAATGGTGCTTCCTGGGGCAATTCTCACACCCATACCCACAACAATAGTGGGGAGAGCCGCAGCAGCAGTGGTTCGGACTGTCGCCCCCTCCTCAAGGGCCACCCCAGGGACTAGGGGGGTCGAGCGCCACCGTTGATCACAGTAACACCTCGGATGGGGCGCAAGGGATTGCCAGAGAATTAGATCAAGACTGCTCAAAGGAAGAAACAAGAGCAAGTATCCAAATCTTCCTCATCTACCATGCCTGGTTTGATGTCATATGCTCTGATGACCAGCTACAATTGTGGTGATCCTGGACACCATAAAGATAAGTGTGAGAAACCCAAAAGATGTTTTATCTGCAAAATGGTCACACATGTGGTGTATGACTGCCCTGTTAGGAAGAAAGCTCACACCTCTTCTCGTTATGTGGGTAGTGCAGCACCAGGACTGAGTTTCTATCACCTAGATGCTCCTGCTGTTAACTCTCAACACCATGAAGGTCTAAAGAATGTTAGTATAGTGTTGATTGAAACTGGTGAAGTGACCAAACTAGCTAAGGAGTTTGCTGAGATCTATAAGACAAACTGGCCATGGCGCATCAATGCCCTTGGTGAATGGGCCTTCCTGGTCAAGTTTCCTCCTGAGATTGATGTTGCACATGTGGATGGATATCCTTGCTTTTAGTACTGCAGGAATGCATAAAGTGGCTGGCGCAAAAAGGCCAGCAGTGGCGGGCCAGGTTCCCAGGCCCGCCCACCACCGACCTCCCGTCACTGCTATAATCGCAACAGTGGCGGGCGCCCGCCTGCCACTGATCATGTACTAGTTTTGGTGGGTGGTAGCGCGCGCCCGCCGCTATTATGATTCTTACCTATGGCGGGCGTCGTGTCTTGCCCGCCACAGTTGTTTTATGCTAGCGAAAAAAAGCTACCGTGGTAGCGTTTTTATGTGTCGTTGCAATTTTTCCAGTTTAGCAATAATATGAGTACCCTAAAGACATAAATAGCACACTTCAAGTAACTCTAATATTTAGTACAAGTACAATACAATAAGTGCATACAACATATATATGTTCAATAAAGTTCTAACTAGTATCATGAAACAATACATATATATACGACACTTTTTTTTGAAAAGAATGATCACCCCCGGCCTCTGCATCAATCGATGCATGCAGCCATATTATTAAAACAAAACGTAACAAAGTCATGAGGTTCAAAGAAGCTCATAAAATGAGCAGTAGTCGAGATAAAATCTGAAAACGCCACAACTGTAGATAAAGAACTGAAAAGTGCCACTTCCGGCGATAAAACAACAAGCTACGATGCCTACACACCTAGCCTATTATTAGATCGCTGCCCAAATCGGCTGAAGATAGCCCGAGCTACCGTCTCTCAACGGTTGCACCCAATAACCATAAGCTCCCTGAAGTCCACATACGTGAGTAAGGACTACATACGGATCCAAGCTGTAGCTCTGTAGATAACCTACAAAAAATTGGTGAATTGTGTCAACCTGCAAAAAATTGGTGAATTGTGTCCCATTAAAAATCATGTCATTTCTAGTGTTACATATAGCCCAGAGTAGTGCACATACTCCTATCCGAATATGTTTAGCTAAGTGTACGTCCACTCCATTAATCCACGTCCCAAATAACGTGTTTATGCTCCTTGGGTGTTGAATGTTAAAAGTTATATAAATTGATCGCCATAATAATTGTGCTAGAGGGCATTCAAGAAAGAGGTGTTTAACTGTTTCATTTTGTCCACAAAAACAGCACCTAGAATTACCAACCCAATTCCTTTTTGCCAAGTTATCTTTGGTTAGAATGACTTCTTTATGTACAACCACATAAAGATTTTAATACGAAGCGGAACTTTAATCTTCCAAATGCGCAACGACCTCGACAATGGCCCGGAGTCAATTAGGTCCGAATACATGGTTTTCCCTGAGAATATTCCATTCGTAGTTAACTTCCAGTGAATTATATCGGGCTAATCCGATAGGTGAACCTCCATCAACCTACGAACTAGGTGCAACCAAGCATTACAACGTTCCCCTACTAGCGATCTCCTAAATTGGATATTAAGCGGTATCGAGTGTAATACTATAGCGACGTAATCCTCCTTACATTGCACAATATTATATGAGGGATACTGCAAAGCCAAAGGCATCACCCCTAGCCATGTATCCTCCCAAAATCGAGTAGTATTACCATTACCAACCAGGAACTTCACTCTTGGAAGAAAATTGCTTTCGTCCTCATTAATCCCTTCCAAATGGGTGAGTCCGTTGGCCTAGCGATGACTTGGGCCAAAGTCTTAGAGTGTAAGTATTTATTCCACAAGATTTGTACCCCATACCCCCGTTCTCAGTAGATATTCTGTATAGCCACTTGCTAAGCAGACATCTATTCTTGACCTCTAAATTCTCGATCCCTAACCCACCTTGGTCTTTTGGTCTGCAAATAATATCCCATCTAGCCAGTCTGTACTTCTTCTTGGCCTCATCACTTTGCCAAAAGAATCGGGATCTATAAAAGTCAAGTCTTTTTCGTACCCCTACCGGTACCTCAAAGAAGGATAGGAGGAACATCGGCGAACTCGTCAAAACCGAATTTATCAAAACCAACCGACCTCCATTTGACATGAGCTTGCCCTTCCAGCAGCTCAGTTTCTTTTCAAAACGATCCTCTATACATTTCCATTCCTTGTACGTTAAACATCTATGATGAATTGGTATCCCTAGATAACTAAAAGGTAAGGATCCCATTTCACAAGGGAACAAATTTCTGTAATCATGTTGTTCCTCTTTGGCTCTCCCAAAGCAGAACAATTTGCTTTTATTGGAGTTAATTTTGAGCCCAGACAATTGCTCAAAAAGACACAATACAAGCTTCATATTCCTAGCTTTTGCAAGAGCATGTTCCATCAATATAATAGTATCATCCGCATATTGTAGGACGGAGAGTCCCCCCCCCCTCTACAAGGTGAGGGATGAGTCCTCCTACTTGGCCACTCTCCTTGGCCCGACCAATTAGTACTGCCAACATATCTGCTACAATGTTAAACAACACAGGAGACATGGAAACTCCCTGTCGTAACCCCTTAAGTGTCTGGAAAAAATGTCCTGTATCATCATTGACTTTTATTCCGACACTACATTTTTGTATGAATGAATCCACCTGAGATCTCCAAGAATCATTGAACCCCTTCATTCGTAAGGCTTGCTGCAGAAAGGGCCATTTGACCTTATCATACGCTTTTTCAAAATCCACTTTGAAGATAACGCCATCTAATTTCTTCTTATGGATTTCATGAAGCGTTTCATGTAGGACTACAACCCCTTCAAGGATGTGTCGTCCTGGCATGAAAGCAGTTTGTGTTGGTTGCACAACCGAATGGGCTATCTGTGTCAACCTGTTCGTGCCAACCTTTGTAAAAATCTTAAAGCTTACATTGAGAAGACAGATCGGTCTGAATTGCTCAATGCAAATAGCCTCAACCCTCTTTGGCAACAACATTATTGTTCCAAAGTTGAGGTGAAAGAGGTTTAGGTGGCCATCGAACAAAACATGGAACATAGGCATCGGATCTCCCTTAATGATATGCCAGCATTTCTGGTAGAATTCCGCCGGGAACCCATCCGGCCCAGGAGCTTTATTATGTTTCATTTACGTTATTGCATCAAACACCTCTTTCTTTGTGAACGGAGCAGACAACAACTCATTCCGTTCTAAGTTAAGCTGAGGTATGTCCTCGGTCGCACTCTCATCTAGAGATACAAAGCTTTGTTCTGGTGCTCCGAAAAGTTTCTTATAATATTTAGAGATGTACAATTTGAGGTTCTCGTGTCCTACAATTGTACCCTCATATTGTTCGAGCTGTATTATCTTCTTCTTTCTATGTTTCCCATTAGCTATCATACGAAAGAACTGTGTATTATCATCTCCTTGGATGATCTTAGAAACATTTGCTCTAAGCGCCCATTTCATCTCCTCCTCTCTCATAAGGGCTTGTAATTTTTTCTCGGCCTGATTCTTAATATCTCTCTCTGACATATTAAGAAGGGTGGATTCCGCTTTCACGTCTAGTTCATTAATAATTTGTGTTAGTTTCTCCTTTTCAACTTTATAAATACCACTTTGGTTTTGGCCATCCCCTCAAGAATTGGCGCAACTGTCTAATTTTGTTCTGCCATAATTCCACATGAGAAGTCCCACCAGACTCCCTGGCCCATTCCGTCGCAATAAGATTTAGGAACCCCTCCCTCTCGAACCATCCTAGTTCGAAAGAGAACGTATTTCTGTTGCCCACATGGGTCGATTCCCCGGAATCGACCAGCAATGGGGCATGGTCTGAAATGGCCCTTTGTAGAGCACCGACCGTTACCAGTGGAAATTTCTGTTCCCACTCAACACTAGTGAGGACCCTGTCCAATTTCTCATAAGTAGGAATTGGTAAGGAATTAGCCCACGTGAATTGTCTACGAGAGGTCAATCTCTCTAAGTCGAGACTTTCAATGATCATATTGAACATGAATGACCACCTCCCATCGAAGTTGTCATTATTTTTTCATCTTGCCTTCTAATGATATTGAAATCTCCTCCAACCATAATAGGCAACCTCTCATCCCCACAAATTCTCACTAAATCTAAAAGGAAGTCAGGCTTAAGTTCTGGCTGCGCCGCACCATATACGGCCACCAAAGCCCACCTGAAGCCATCGATTTTCGACCTCACTCGAAATTTGACAGCAAATTCACCGTGAACCACATTTAGCACTTCTAAAGTTTCGCACTTCACCCCAAGTAGGATCCCTCCAGATCGCCCCCTTGGAGGTAGACAGTGCCAATCGAAATCAACCACCCCTGAAATGGTGTTGAGAAACCGGGGAGTAAAATTATCTCTACACGTCTCTAATAAAACCATGAAATCCATTTTTTGCTCTATCGATGTATCACTAAGGAATCTTCCTTTAGCCAAGTCCGCTAGACCTCTGCTATTCCAGAATATTCCTTTCATATTTCATCATGGAATTTTTTCTTTTGTTTAACTCTCGCACTCCTACGCACCGCCGATGTGGGATAAACTTTCCTCTTCCAGGTTCTTTTTGGTTTATCTTTCATCGCCTCTATGGGAAGAGGGTGGGTGTCAGTAGAAACAAAGGCATATGGTTGCAAAGGAGCCATTTACCCCTCAGCAATCACATCCTCATCCTCGCCTTCTAAGCCCTCCGTGGGGACTAAATCCTCACAGAGACTCTGAAGCGATGCTACTCCTAGATCCTTAATATCAGTGTCATTCATGGGTTTTACCGCCGCTAAGTTTCGAATTAAATCCAGAGCTCTATCTGTTTCTAAATCTAACAGATCATTGATGGATTTAGCGGTTTCTTTGCCATTAGTACCAAGAAATATCCCTAAGTTGCTGGCTTTATCAAGAATTTCATGTTCAGAAAAGTGCAGAATGGAACAACTTGTATTAATTGACATACCTGTATGAGCTTCGATGTCTCAAAGCTTGGCGGGCCTCATAGCTCGCCCCATCTGTATGTCATCCGCGTCCGGCTGACCCTGGATCCGGTGACTGAACCGTCTGTCACCGGACATAGGATCCGGAATACCTCCAAAAGCGATGACATCCTCCGCAGCGACTCCATGTGGGCTGTGACCGCCTGTCATATGCCCGAATGAGTCCGAAGAAGTGAGAGACATGGACCTCCCAGGCTGACCCACCACGGCACCATTAACCGCGACGGCCGAAGCACTGATCACCGGCGATCTGCTATCATCACTGCCCGACCTGGACACCACCTGTGTCGAGCTGGTCGGACGTGGCGACAAAGAGCGAGATGGATGCCTAGAACCCTCCACTGTAGGTGAGGGAGAGGTCGCCGCCGGTCGTCCCTCCACTGCCACCACCACCGTAGACACATCCGTCTCCACGGGGGTGGATCACCAGAGAAAGTATACATATTATGATGAGGCGTTAAGCAACTTAGGTACTACATCGAGCAACGCTATTTCACAGCCGAGACTTTGCACAGATCAAGCTACAGGATGTGTGCGAGAGACAATGGAGATAGAATTCGTATAGAGGGCATTGGACGGGATTGATTTTGCTGCGACTACGATATAAAAAGAGGAGACACGAAACATTTTCACTACAACTGTAGAGATTTTGTGATGTATATGTCCCCAATACATCCAAATGGTGAACCAAAAGGTATAATTTGTAAGTACATATTGTTTTATATTAGTTATTTTTTAGTAATAATTTTTGATAACTAACAATTGGTCAATTTTTTTAAATTCATAAAGCTGACGTATTTGATGAATGAGAAAGACCTATTGCATACAACAATGAGTTTAATCTAACACAAAGGTAAGTCAACAACATGCACACTATATTACAGATGTATGAGGACTATTCTGCGCAGGTACATTGCTTTACAGCTGCGAACATATATGATACTCACTTGGTAAGTACTATACAATATGTAAAATGCAATCTCATCACTCCACATTTTAATAAAATTTATTCCTTTTTAATGCAGGTAATACATAGACCAATAGTTGGGAGCTTTGGTCTACAACAATACAGTTCAATTTTACTGCAAATGAGCCGGCAAACACACCAATCAATAGAAGTTGATTATCAGATTAAAAGAGATGGCGTCCGATGAAGACCAGGAAAGCATTCCAGGGAATAATCTGCTGCCAGTAGCCCTGCTTCGTTTCATCGCTCCTTCTGGAGCTAAAACCTGATATGTTCAGTCGTGCCTTGCTTTTGTATTTCCTATTTTCGTTGAACTACTCCTCTTAGTGAGCTGATGTATGGATGACCATTTTGGTTTCATTCAAGCAATGGAACCGGGGAGGAACCTCCCTATTCTTCTAAATTCTAAAAATAGATATTATTTATGTTAAGAAAATCATTATTACAGAGTTTTTTGTGTATGGGTCAGCACATAGATTTCTAGAGATGTTGAATAGTGGTGTTTCTCATGTTGCATTGTCTTTTTGGATAAAAGACAGATTTTATTAGCTCAGTATGAAACATCAAGGGATACAAACACAAAGAAAACACACCCAGCTTCTGCCTAGTCAGGATGCACACAGGGCCGGTCCTGAGATTTCGGGGGTCCGGGACGAAACTAGAACCGGGTTCTTTAATACAAACTTAAAATAATACTAATCAAATTATTAGTATATTCCTAGAAGAGGTTGGACAGGGAGGAGCAACTCACCTAAGACGAGCAGCCTCGCTCGGAACCGTTTCGTAGGGTCAAGGCAATTTTTCTCTACCCTATAGATTGACCACGAAAAAGCCCTATCCCAAAAACGGTGCCCCGGCGGGTGATACACATTGATCAACTAAAATCCCTCTAACCAATCAAGGCATGTGGCACATACGAGATGAGGCCTCAGGACCGGGGCTCGATGCACACACACCTAACACAAACGCACACATAAAAATTACACACCCCTAAAAAAACATAAAAATTACACTAGCAGCTAGCAAAGTCATAAAAGACCAAAGCTATGTCAAGGCGGATAGAAAAAAAAATAGCAGCGACAATCCATGCTGTGTTGGCCAAAGAAGATGATGCAAACGCATGTGATCCGGACATGGACACAGCCACGCGGACAAAGGGTTGTATCGTCTAGTGGCGGCAATTTCTTGTTTTCTACGTTGAACCAGACGCTCCATCCTAACCCTAACCCCTCCTTGAATTGACAGCACCAGAAAAACACGGAGTGATGCTTAGGCGTTAAGAATTAGACCGATATATGATGATTTAAGTAATGCGTTGGGCGGCATGACCTGGCAATCTAGAAGCTTGTCAGTCTCAGCGAGTGTCAATGCCATCAATTCTTTAATATATAAACCTCAATTTCTTAGCTTAGTCGTAGATAGTAGTACTACGTACTAGGTAGCTGCTGTGAACCTGTGACCACAACTGGCAACTTGTGAGCCCCGGTACCAACAACGACACCAGAGCAAGAAAAAAGCAGAACAATAATGCAGGACAGTGGCTTATGCAGGCATATATTTGTTCATTACAAACATAAATGTACATTCATACTTATTATTATTTCGAAAACTGCCAGATTCAAACGAACTAATAAACTCTCTCATAGAAAGACGGGAGAAGACACATTCGCATGGATCAACGTAGCGATCCACACCAAACTCAGAAGATGGCTAGCTAGACCGCCCTGCAGCTGATCAACATCTTGAATTTTTTCTCAGACTAAGAAGCGATCCGGTCACGATCAAGTAGGCACATTCACATTGAAATCGTCGCTGCAATTCGGGTTTATTCTCTCGACTTGAACGCGGACAACGGACACGGCATGAAGCGGGTGGCAGCAAGGTACAATCTCTGCATGAGAAAGGCAAGCCATGGTGGTCATTGAACAGATCAAGTGTCATTTTCTGAAGGATATAGAGAGAGTAGTATATATTGCTTACACCAGGGGACGATCTTCCAGCGCTGATTGTCGCCCTTGCACCACTCCCAGAGCACGACCTCGGTGCCGTCGTGGACGCCGCCGTGGTCCTTGTCGCCGTGCAGCGCGTCGAAGTTGAGGTAGATGTTGTTCACCATGCGGACGCAGCGGAAGCCCTTGCCCACGTCCCTGCTCTCCGTCCATAGCACCGACTCGTCCATGTACTCCGGGTTGTAACCCACAAGCTTCACCTGCAGTCCGCTCACATGTCAAGCACGGTTCACCAGCGTGTTGCAAACGTCTCAAAACGTACGGGAGCAGGTGTAGAACAATTTCAATTCGTGTGACGCGAACATGGAAATCGTAAACGTAGATAGGCACGTGCCAACCCCTGCATGGACCTACTCGCTTGAATTTAAGGAGCACAGACAGAGACAGGTATCAACGTCACAAGATGACTATGTTTGTAGTGGCTTAGTTTTGCTTACAGGGTGGCTCTGTCCGAGGGAGTGCTTGATGGCTTCGCCGGTGATCTTGTTCACCAGGGCGAACGCAGGGTAGCCCTCCTCGTCCTTGATCTTGGTGCTGTACCTCATGTCCTTCACCCAATGCTACATTTCGTTTTTGTTGTCAAACACACGCAAAATTAACAGAGATGAAAGTTAGTAAGATCGTAAGGGATTGATTCGGATCGAAGAAGCTATGTGCGTCCATTCATTTGGTTTTCACCTGGAACTCGTCTCTGGGGTTGGTTGGCGCGAGGCACACGGTGCCGTTCCTCACGGTCAGGCTGTAGTCCTCGCCGGCCGCGCACAGAACGCGCACGGTGGACTCGGACGCCAGCGCACGGTGCAGGTTGCCGTACCCGTACCCTGCGCCCGGCGGCGCGTACGCCTCTGCGCCGTGGGCATGCGGCGGCGGGTAGGCCTCCGCGCCGGCCGGCGGGGGGCGGTAGCCTCCTCCGTACGCAGGCGGAGGCGCGTAGGGATCCTGGCCGCCCGACGAGCCGCCGCCGTACCCGTACCCGTACCCGCCGTCGGCGCCCCAGGGCAGGATCTTCCAGCTCTGGTTCTCCCCCTTGCAGAACTCCCAGAGCACGACGCCGGTGCCATCGTGCACGCCGCCGTGGTCCTTATCGCCGTGGAGGGCGTCGAAGCTGAGGTTGAGGTTGTTGACCATGCGGATGCAGCGGAAGCCCTTGCCGACGTCGTTGCTCTCCGTCCACAGCACCGACTCGTCCAGGTACTCCGGGTTGTAGGGGATGAGCTTCACGGGGTGGGACTGGCCCAGCGAGTGCTTGACGGCCAGCCCGGTGGCCTTGTTCACCAGCGCGAACGCCGGGTGGCCCTCCGCGTCGCTCACCCGCGTGCTGTGCCTCATGTCCTTGTACCAGTGCTGCACCCACACACATGCATGCACACACAATGAGATATAGTACGTACGTACGTACGTTCGGGAGAGAAGGTAAGCGTATATATACGTGCCTGGTGCTCGTCGCGGGGGTTGGTTGGGGCGAGGACGACGGCGTCGTGGCGGATGGTGAGGCAGTAGGCCTCGTCGGCGCGGCAGAAGATCTTGAACGTCGGCTCGTGCTGCGGCATCATCGGCGGCGACGCGGTCGGGTAGCCGGCACCGGCCGGCGGCGGCGGGGGCTGGTTGTGCTTCTTGTGCCCGAACATTATGAACGTTCAGTGGACAGAGTGCGAGTGAGTGTTCCTCGTGTCGATCGCTGAGATGTGTGTGCTGCTGGCCGGCGGCCCCGGCCGGGGTTTTATAGGGCTTGGGAGCCCACGCCCCACGGGATCGAGTTAACAAATGTGACCAAATTAGGGAAGGTGGAAGATGGATAGGTGAGGGTTGAACGACGCGGGCTCCGTCAGGACCGAGGCGTGCCGGAGGCCGAGAGCCGGCCAGCCGCGGCGTTGTTAATCGCGCGCCTCCGCTGACTAGAGACACCGTGGTTTGTCATCCGCATCGTCGTGTCCGCAGCCGTGGCCGGCTGGCGATCGCAGGTGCCCACGTAGAGATTGTTTTGTTGGGAAGTGCCGTCCTGATGGTCAAGGTGGTCAGTGTTCTCTTCGGGGCGAAGGCACCTTCATTACCTGCTCTCTACTGGCGTTACTGAGAAGCCATTCGGAGAATGCAGTGATTATGGAACGTGTATGATGTTTACTCGTGGCTCCAACCTTCTGCACGTCAGTACAGATAGTTTTTTAAAGGAAAAAGTCTAAAATAAACCTTGAAGTTGTAGACGAAAGCTAAATCAAACCCGGAACTTCGAATCCCGGAAATTGGCACTCTGAACTTAGAATCGCGGTCTATTTTGGACCCTAGACCTGTTGGCCACACTGGGAATACTACAATCCCAGCCGGGATTCCAGCTACTGTCACGGACAAGAATTTGGGCCAGCCCACTATAACACAACAAGAATTTGTGAGGTTTAAAAAATGTTCGCATGTTTCTAAAATTATTCAGAAGTTAAAAATTTTCTGTTTTTTATTTTTCGCACAAATTCAATTCGTTTGCTGTTTTTAAAAACTGTTTGAAATTTTGAAACTCTATTAGCATTTAAAAAAATGTTTCGTATTTTCAAAACTGTATCACATTTTTTAAATATTGTTTTTGGAATTTCATAAATAATGTATTTAAAAAATATTTCGGATTGTTGGCAGTGGACTCGACTGTGCCAGCCCACCATACATGAAGGAGTTTTTTCCCTTAACTCTCGACGTAAAAATTATTTCTTTCTTTTTCTTAACGGGCGACGTAATAATTCTTGAAAAAGAGAACACCTTTATAAACATTTTTTGAAACCTGAACAAAATTTTAAAGTGCAAAAACTTTTTGAAACATAAATTTTTTCTGCAACTTGAACAAAATTTTAAAGTGCGGACACTTTTTGATACATAAACATTTTCTGAAACCTGAAAATATTTTGTGACATCTAAAAAATATCACAAGTTTTAAAAAATGTATGGGCCAATCCAAATGTTTATACAATGTGTAATAATATTTGTGTGATTCAAAAAAATGTTTTATACATTCAAAAAAATGTAACATTTCAAGAATGTTCACGAGTTTCAAAAAATGTGTTTTTGACATTTTCAAAAGAATGTGTCTAGAATGTAAAAAAATGTTTGTGTGATGTAAAAAAAATGTGTCATAACCTGAACAGAGTATGGGGCTGTTTGGATTGTGACTATCATTGCCATATATTGCCACATGATTTTTGCCACACTTGCCTTAGTTGAGTTGCTCAAATTGTTAGCCACACTTTGGCTTGCCTAAAAGAATCTTGCCACATTTCTTGTGTCTATAACATGTGGGGTTCACTGCTCATAAAAAAATTTCTTGCCTTAGGTGTGGCTAGAACCAAACACCTATCTAACTTGGTCAAACTTGCCTAAGGTTAGTTGTGACAAAGTATGGCAAGGAACCAAACAGCCCCTATATGTGGCATGTCCTTGCAAAAAGCGTATGCAAATATAAAAATGTTGAACCATGTAAAAGAGTGTTTGTGTAGTTTTAGAAAAAAATTATTGTCATTAAGAAAATGTAAAACATGTATTTGGAAAAATATTACCATGTATTCAAATTTTTTTGAAAACATTTAATTTATAAATGTACATAATGTATTTGATAATATCAAAATTTTATCCAAAAATATTTAATGTGTGCGTTAAAAATGTACATTGGGTACTGAGAAAAAATAGACATGTGTAAAAATGAAAAAAGAAAAGAAAACGAAAAAAAAGAAGAAACTAAGAAAAACCAGATTAGTGCGCGCGCGCGCGAGCAACTGCGCTACTAGGTCGGCCCAATTCAGCAAATCCCGGCTATGTCCTGTCAAGGTTTAAAATAGACCGGGATTAGAGAGTTTGGTGTGCTGATTTCAGGGATTGAGAGTTCGGGGTTTAATTTAGCTTTCGCCTATAAATTGAAGGTTTGTTTTGGACTTTTTCCTTTTTTAAAGGTTGCATGAAAACAAACGGAGCAGACTTAATAGAGCCTAGCTTAGGAGATGTTGAAATATATTGTCCGCCTCTTCATCAGTTTAGACTTTTGAAGCAATAGACTAATGCATGAATTTAATATGGTATCTGAGCCATGGGATCTTGAGTTCTTTTTTTTTGCGGGGACATGGGATCTTGAGTTCAATACCCTGCCAACGCAATATTTAAAATAGATTCTGCGGCCCAATTGATCCCATGTCTAAAGAATAAAATAAGCCTAGACGTGAGGGGGAGTGTTGAAATATATTGCCTGACTTTTTTCATCAATTTAGACTTTTGAAGCAACTGGCTGGTGCATGAATTCAATTCAATAGCATATGCATGGCTAAACACGGCGTTCACATGTTGCTTAGTTACCTACATATGGGTTGCCTCCATCGTGAAAGCAATTCCTCCCTGATGTTTAGTTGCATACATGCATTGTGATTAGAGTTAACAACTACACTAGAACAGAAAGGTTACAGTACAATATACACGTGACAACTCACACACACACGTTTACATGAACAACACACATGCGCCAGCACACCAACACGTTCGCATGGACAACACATGCATACACACACGTTCACATGAACAACACACACGTGACAGGAATTCCACAAGTTCGAAGCACCGTTGTACAATACATTGGGGAGATTAGAAGGGACTAGTAAGATGTATACATATTCATCTATGACCGTTGAAATAGAATATGTACAACACGAAAGTCATATCAAAAGAGATGAAGCTACTAGTCAAAGAAAAATTCAAACGGTCAAACGTGCGCGATGAATTTGTCGAGTATCAGCCAAAATAGCTTCAGACATAAACACAAAATTTGAACATTTACAGTCAATGAAATCACGAACCAATCGCCTGAATGAAACCACAAAGTCGTTGTGCATCTTTTTCGTGTAAAACTCATCTCGAATCGAAGCACGGTTGTGTAGATTAGAATAGACTAGTGAAGGAGATTAGTACAGTGACATGCACATTATATATAATACACTCGTCACATGTAAATCTACTCGTCTATGACTTTGAAACAGAAACGCACAACATGGAAGTAGTGTCACACAGCGAGATGAAACTACTTCTTAAAGGAAATTTCAAACGGTCGACCATGCATCACGAATTTCTCAAAATGGGTCCAAAAAGCTCTAAATACGAACACGAAATTCAACATATAGAGTGAACGCAGCTACATGTGATATCGCGAATGGAATCAGAACATCGAGGTGCATCTTTTTCATGTACAACCTATTTCGAATCAAAGCACAGTTGTGTAGAAGGGATGAATGAGATTAAGAAGGTGATTAGAGAAAAAATACTTGCAAACCACCTACAAGCACGTACCGCCAGAGCCACCAATGTGCGCTCTAGAGCATCGCTCGGGCATGGCTCGCTGGAAATGGTCGATTTAGCCGTTCCCAACGATACATGCAAAAGGGTGCTTTAAGAACTGTGTCGTGCAGGCCCAACAATGTTTGCATATAACCAAAAGATCCCAACGCCAATAAAAGTTGCATACAGCGGGCCTGGTTGAGGGGTATGCAATCTACCAAACGCGTCCTACAGCTCTCAGGGCATCTCCAACATTGATCCTCAAATCGGACACCATATCCATGCGTGGACACTGATATGGGAGCCGGTTATCCAAAGCTAGCCACCAATGTCTGGTCGCATTTGATGCAAATTTAAACAAACTTGACAACTTTCATTCAAACTTAGATAACATTAAACCGGATGATTTTCATCTAAACCGAAGCATATTCATTACATTTTAAACATATTTCAACTAAAATATAGTGGACTAGGCTATTCTAACATAGTCTAAAAGATCACCGGCCGCCCCTGCGCCTGTCTTCCACGACTTGTCTTTCCCATGCCAGCACGAAACTCGTCGGCCAGCCATTAGCCTCGGAAAGTGAAACTTCAGAGAAGGGAAGAATAGCCCGTGCCTCTGCGAAGCGGGCAACCTAATTGGCCGACGATGATGAGCCCGCCAAAATTAGCTTCAACGGGAGGGAAAGAGTAGTCGCTTCTGCCTTCGAAAAGAGGGCAAGCTCATCGGTTGTGCGGCCCGGCAAGATGGTGGCAGTGGCCTTCTTGGGATCCGGATGATGGCAGCCTTCCATGTTCTACTCTTCCTCGCTATCGGTGGTGGGGCGCAACCGAGTGATTCCCACTCAATGTTATATGGTGATTGGAGGTATTTATCAAATGGGATATAAAAGGCAAGGGATTGCTTGGTCCCTGAATAAGCTGAACTCGGAGCTCGCGACGTCGTCGGTGACGCCGTCCGTTTCTTTCTTCGCCTGTATGATGCAGAGCCGCCATCGCTCGCGGCGGATTTCATGGTCAAGCCAACCTAGATCTAGATAATTCGCCAATATGCCAGCCTTTATCCGGCGTGCTCAGCGGGCCTGCCATCCGGCAGCAATGGCGGAGAGCTCCTACTTTTGTCCATCCGGTAGGTTATCCCACAAGACTTTGGAGCTTGAGAAAATGGTGGATGTGGTGTAGAGAGGAGAACAAGGAGTCGAGGTGGGGTGCGCATGTTGCCGGTCCGGGCCACGTTTAAATAGCGGGCGCATGTCAGGCCAAGCGCCGAGGTGTTTAATGCCGGCCGACAAACAGATTGATGGGTGGTGTCGCATGCGAGCGTCAGAGTATGTTCCTTGAAGACCACATGTGTTTAATGGAGGGAGGGAGGCGGATGGACGGGTGACGTTTGAATGCGGAGAGCGGGCGCGTGCATTGGTACGCTTCACGGGAGACACTCTCTGTCGGCGTGCCGCTTCAATGCCGGCTCAAGTGAGAGGTCGCATCCGCTCTGGGCCGACATTAATGTGGTGTTGACGATCTGAAGCGGCGCTGACCACTTTGGGGGGAAAGGCGTCGGCAAGAGAGAGGGTTTTGGGTGGGTCGTGCATGGCAGCGGTCTGGAAGCCCGCAAAGCCCCCTCAGTTTAGTTCCAGTTTGCGGGAAAAAGGATGTCTCGACTGGTCCGCAGACATATGCAGGGCTGCGTTGGATGACGAAACACGTCCGGACAGCACGTTCCAGACGGATATGGGCGGTTTGGGGATCCTCGTTGGAGATGCCCGCTCTGTTTGCTCATTTCTCATTTCAATGAAAATGTCCGCAGAGAAAGCATGAAGCATGTGAAAAGTAGATTTTGGGTGGATGCAATATTCCATCTTCTTGGGTGAATGGGGATGTTGATTTTGGGGAAAATTTTCTTGACTCCACAAAGGTCTCAATTTGAACCGAGCGGGAGCAAAATGAAAGTCAGACGATTGGTTAGATATACCCAAACCTTTCTAAAGGGTCTTCTGCCTATAGGATGCAATATTTTTGATCCTAGAGGGCCCAGAGGATATTGGGTTGAGGCGTATCAAGGAAATACGCTTTCCTCTGTGTTTAGATTCTTAGATGACTTGACCCATTTCTTTGTGAAGGAGGTTGTTTTAAGATTGGTAAAGAGCTAGCATTACTCTCCCTGCCGTTGTCTGAGGAGGTTGATATGGCCTAAAATTATGGTGGTAATAGAGGTCGGGGTAGATTTAACAGAGGGGGAAGGGGAGGTTTTCAGTATCCAAGGCAAAATTGTGGTTATTCTTGTGGAGGTAATGATGGTTCTAGACACGATTTGCCCCAGCATATTAGCAGTAGCGCTGGACAAAATCATACGCTACTGCTACTTAGTAGTAGCGCGTGTAAATAAACCGCGCTACTGCTACGATTTTAGCAGTAGCGCGTACTAGCAAAACGCGCTGCTGCTATGTTTGAACTGGGCGCAGATGGCTAGCCCCACTTAGCAGTAGCGCGTATCCGTACCCAGCGCTACTGCTACGCTCCGTAGCAGTAGCGCTTTTCACGAACCCGCGCTACTACTAACCTTACCTTATCCTCCCCACGCGGCCGACCCTCTCACTCACTCTCCCCCTCAGTCACTCTCGCCCGCGCCGATACCCGTCGTCCGCCGCCACCGCCGCGCTGCTCCTCCATCGAGGTACTCCCTCCGTCCCTCCTCCTCCCTCCTTCCTCATCCCCTCCCTCCTCCTCCCTCCTCCTCCGGCCGCCCCCTCGTCCCTCCTCCCTCCTCCGCCGGCAGCCCTCCTCCCACCGCCCCCTCCCTCCTCCTCCTCCTCCGGCCGCCACCTCCCCCTCCTCCCTCCCTCCTCCGATCCCACCGGCCTCCTCCCCCTCCTCCTCTCTCCTCCCTCCTCCCACCCCCTCCTCCCTCCATCTCTATTTTTTTCTGTTTTTACTGTAGTTTTTTACTATTGTATAATGTAGTTTTTTTACTGTTTTTAGTAAATGTTTAATAGAATTAGTAAGAAAATTAATAGAACTAGTTGAACTAGTTTATTTTTAGTAAGAAATAGTTTATTTTTATTTATAGTAAGTGCTTAGTTGAACTAGTTGAATTAATAGAACTAGTTTATTTTTAGTAAGAAAATTAATAGAACTAGTTTATTTTTAGGTGTATTTAACAGTATTCTAGATTGATTCGTTTTGAAGTGGACATGTCATATTTTGAACATGTCACATTCTTTGTTATTTTTTTAGTTAAAGCAATTATTCCCGTATCGACGTCGACGATGCCTATCCCGCATCCTCGTCGTCGACTCGGCGGAGGACACCTGCTTGATCAGAGGGGCCATGTCCGGGACTGGGCTCCGTCGGGCTGGTACTGGGAGGTGCTACCTACCGGGGGGCGCAGCTTGGTGAGGAGCCAACCCGTCGTTGACCCGAACCTTCTTTGGTGGCGGTCACGTGGGCCAGTGACGGTGCAGAGGCTTGAGGACCCCGCAGAGGTGGTACGTCACTGTGTCAGCGAGGAGGACGAGCACGTCCGTCGCTACATGATTGCGTTGGAGGGCAGGTTCTCCAATACCTGGCAGGTTCTTCAGGGATCTCACTGGAGCTATGATCCTGTGATGGTTCCTTCTCTTTGGGTGTCTACCGCCCGCGCTGATACCTGCCGTTCGCTAGGGTTTTAGTTGTATTAGTGATGTTATATGTATGATACTATTGGAGATGTATTAGTGATAATATTCGACGATGTACGGACGCAAGAGATGATTTAGTTTTGCTTATTGAATGCATGCTAATTTGAATACTTATTTATTTTACGATTTGGTTTTGCTTATTGAATGCTCAAATTGGAGAAGTACTCCTATTTTGAATGCTCAAATTGGACCCCACTATGCAAGGTGTATGCATTTGATTAGTTGATAGCTTATAGGGTTTTTGTTTTTGCAGAAATCAAGGAGCCCCTCCATCGTCCCCGCCATCGTCCACGTCACCGACCCCCTCCGACCTCGAGGTGAGACCAGCCAAATCTCCATGTCAATATGAGTCCTATAAGATATTTTGAAATGTTTTTGTTCATATTTTCAACCATTGAAATGCAATGACCATCAAGTTTGAATGCTCATATGATGTAGATAAAAACATGTATATCTTGTGTTGCTCAAATAGGATATGTGCTTGCCCAAGTGGCCGGTCATGTTTGAAGGTTACACCTCCGAGTGGCCTATATTTTGCCGGAGTGTTGATTAATTTCCGTTCCGGCAAATTTCAGGCGCTCGATATGTCCTTTTTTAGCAAAGGTCATGCCGGATTTTCCCGTGAATTTTGGCATGACATGTGCTAGAATATATAGGAAATATCGAGTGGCCTGGATTTTCTAGAAAGATAATTAAACGACATTTCGGGTTGACTTTAAGTCTGTCGAGGCTCCAACATATATGAGAGGACGAAGAATCCCGACTGTTGTCGTGGGAGTCGCTTCTCCTTCGTCCCGTGTGCTAGACATTTTGGTGTAATGCACTCGGGGACGAAAGGATGAGCGATCATCACCAACGGTCGAATGTATACGCCATGCGAGCTGAGGGTTTTCAAGAAAAAGACTCGGTAGACCGATAGTCAACCCGTGATGAATAATAATGATCTAATTTAGTTTTTGTAGTACATATCACTACTGGAATCAGGATCTTTGCCGTCAGCCACATCTTTGCTGTTCGCTAGCTGACGGCAAAGACCTTCTTTGCCGTCAGCTCAACATAAGCTGACGACAAAGACCATATTTGCCGTCAGCGAAGTCTTTGCCGTCCGCCAGCAGACGGCATATAGTCTTTGCCGTCCGCTAGCCGACGGCAAAGAATGAGGGTGGCCCACTACCGAGAACCACCTAACGGACACTGTCTTTGCCGTCCGCTAGCAGACAGCAAAGAAAGTGGCCAAGCTAACGCCCGTTAGCTAGGATCTTTGTCGTCTGCTGGCGGACGGCAAAGAACCGTGCCCTAACTAAAATCCATATCGACGCCCGCCCGCGCCCCACATCTGTCCCCTCTCTCTCTCCGCCCGCGCCCGAGCCGCCGCCGCCCCGCACCATCCCGCCCCCGTGCCGCCGCCGCCCCGCGCCACCCCCGTCGCGCGCCGCCCCAGCAGCCCCGGTGACCCCCTTCCCCGCCCCGCGCCATCCCCGTTGTCGGGCCGCGCCGCCCCGTGCCCGAGCCGCCGCCGCCCCACGCCACCACGTCGCCGCGGCACCCCCTCCTCCACCCCGGCGGCCCCGGCGCCCCTCTGCTCCACCACCACGGCCGCCCCGCCGCTCCGGCGCTCCCTCCTCCACCCGGCGGCCCCGGCGCCCCTCTGCTCCACCACCGCGGCCTCCCCGCCGCTTCGGCGCCCCCCCTCCACCCGGCCGCCCCGGCGCCCCTCTCCTCCACCACCGCGGCCGTCCCACCCCTCCAGCGCCCCCTCCTCCACCCGGTGAGACCTCTTGTATTTTTCTGTTTTTGTTTCTGTATTTTAAGTTTAGTTTAGGTTTACTTTAATTTAGGTTTAGAGCATAGATAGCATCTTCTCTACTATAATTGTGTATAATCTCAATTCTCACTAGTAGTCTTATTAGTTAGATCATCTTCTATACTATTATTGATCCACAATGTTTAGTTATGCATGATCAATTTTTTGTACATTATGCTTTTTATGCGTCATTTAAATAATGTAGTGCCAGATTTCTCAACTCATTGGCATATAATGAATTATTATTGTTGTATTATTAATAGATGATGGAACAAAAACTATTTCCCTTCAAAGTGAAAAATCTTTCAGTGAAGTAAATATTGGTGCACGAGTTCTTTTGTATACGAGAAAAAAATGGCATGTCTTGGTAGGTACGTGGCAACCGTATCATCAGAGTTAAACTTTAGAATTAGTATTTGTGATAAATGAATTCAAATGCATTTCCAATAGAAAATGTAATACACATATCTAGTGAACTGTAAACGAAAGTTATCCACAGACTCCTTGAAGGGGTTGTATAAAAGATTATGAAACTAATAGTGAGAAGAGCAAAAGCTTTCCTCAAATTCCTTTGCATATATTCAAATTCATCAATCAGCAACACTCGAATTAGTTTAATTTGAGAAAACAACAAGGCATGCATATTGCTTATGGAATCTATCATAAGAGGCAAACTATACCCGTCTTTTCCTTTTCTTTTTTGCGGAAAGGCAAACTATACATTCTGATTTGCATACAAAGTAAATTGATTTTACGACACTACACCCTTAGTTTCTGACTTGAGGTTTGTTTGTTTGCTTGGTGTGTGGCACCTAGAGCCACCTAAAATATGGTGCAACTATGATTTGTTGCCACAAGTATTCCAATGTGATCACACCAGAAGGAACTTTAGGTTTAGTTTTGGTTAAGAAGAAAGAAGAAAGATGAAAAAAAGAAGAAGATAAAGAGGAGAAAGAAGAAGTGTATTTTTCCCCTATTTTTAGATTACTATGCTCTTTTTTTCAACATTTTCAGTTTTCTTTCACGTCTAAAGAAATCCCTAGTTTTGAAGGGTGCCAATTGCCATTGCCAACTAACCTACCAAATTAACTAAGTGTTGTTGATGTTGTTGAGCACAAGTGCATTGCTTTTTTTCTCAGTTTTCTTTCATGTCTAGAAACTTGGCTCTATGTTTATAGATATGCTTCTAGCTAGATACTAATTGGTCTCTTCTGCTGCTTATTAGAGATGGGGGGAGGACGTCACCGCAGGCTCCGCTCTGCCACACCGGAGTATGAGTTGGATGCTTTCAAGTTCTTCAGTATCATACTTGGGACTTCCTCTAAGAGGCAGGTATATAAAAGGAGAGATCTCCCCTTCACCCATCTCATTATGGTAACTCTGTTGTTTGCTACATCACTCCTTGTCCCAAACTGCAGAGGCTGCCTGACACTTTTATGAACATGCTGGGTGAAGATCCGCCAAATAATGTGAAGCTGCGACAGGCCGGCAGCAGGTTTCGCAGGCTGTGGGACGTGGAGTTGGTGATCAAGGAGGGCCACATGTACCTGTGTCGTGGCTGGGAGAAGTTCTACCGTGCCTACGACCTGCGGCTGGGGTACTTCCTTCTCTTCAGGTACGACGATGATGCCACCATGCTCATCCTGAAGGTGTTCAACGCGACTATATGTCGCATGCGCTACGCTGACGACGATGATGCCGGTACGTTCTGCCTTTTCTTATTCCTCTACATTTGGCTTTGTCTCGCATCGATTGTTAACGGTCATTAATTGTTGCATTTGGACAGGCAATGGGAGCAGCAGCAGCGACACTGGCTACAGCCAAAGCAGTAGCAATTCTGGCTGTAGCAAAAGCAACAGCGATTCTGGCTGTAGCAAAAGTAGTAGCGATTCGGGCTGTAGCAAAGACAGCAAGGAGGATGATCCGGACTGGAGTGGGGAAGAAGAAGAGCAGAGTGGGCATCAAGCTGAGGATGACCTAGCGATGGTGGTGGCTGACCAAGGGAAAGAGATGGTGGTGGCGCACCATGGCAAGAGATGGTGGTGGCTGAGGATGACCTAGCGATGGTCGTGCCTGTCCTGCCTGAAGATGGCCTCGCGATGGTGGTGGTGCCTGACAATGACCTCACGCCGGTGGTGGCGCCGGCGATCCCACAGCTGGGCAACATGACCACGCCAATTGTGGTAGAAGACTACATCCCACTGCCTCCACCGCCTCGCCGCTCTTGGCGCATCAAGCTGAGGAAGGAGAAGGAGAAGAACAATGAGAACTGAACTATGTCAGGTATGTCAGATCTCCAAAATGATCTATATATAGTTAGCTCTAATATGCTTAGTTACCTATGTTAGCTCTAATATGCTTAGTTACATATGTTAGCTCTAATATGCTAAGTTATCTCTACTATGCTTAGTTTCCTATAGGTTAGCTCCAAAATTACTTATGTTAGCACAAAATGACCAAGTTTACATAATAAGCTTATAGTCTTCTTCTTCTTCTTCTTCTCCAAAATTTCATAAGTTAGCTATAAGTTAGCTCTAATATGCTTAGTTCGCTCAAAGATGGCATAATTAGCTAGGTTGGCTCCATTTTACCTAAGTTGGCTCTAATATGCTAAGTTATCTCTAATATGCTTAGTTTCCTATAGGTTAACTCTAAAATTACTTATGTTAGCACAAAATGACCAAGTTTACATAATAAGCTTAATTATAGTCTTCTTCTTCTTCTTCTTCTTCTTCTTCTAGTCTTCTTCTAGTATTCTTCTAGTCTTCTTCTTCTTCTTCATTTTCTTCTAGGTTAGCTCCATTTTACTTAAGTATGCTTACTTCTTATAGTCTTCTTCTTCTTCTTTTTCTTCTTCTTTTTCTAACATCTTGTTTATCATTTTGCATATTTGATTTAATTCACGGAAGCTTGCATGGATGGAGTGCTTCTTTTCCATTTGTGCTTTTATTTTGTATCAATGAACTTGCATGGTTTGAACTTGTTATATGGATGGATGGATAACGGTGTAGGATGAACAATGTGAAACTTTTGTAATATGTAAGGATGGAACTATATATGTGTTGGTTATGTATGTATATATGATGAAACTTGTGTGTTGGATATGCTTGTTGTGTATATATGTGAATTGTTGTGTATATCTGTGTATATCTATGAACTGCTGTCAAATTGAATGAATTAAATTAAAAACAGGGCTGTACAGGCTCTCTGCAACTTTGCCGTCAGCTAGCTGACGGCAAACATGCCATGTGGCAGCTACCTGTGCTTCCTGGAACTGGCATGTTTGAGCACTTTGCCGTCTGCCAGCGGACGGCAAAGACCTTAGCCTCTTTGTCGTCCGCTGGCTGACGGCAAAGCACGCCGTTAACCCCTAACGGCTCTCACACCACCTCACTCCCGTCCACGATCTTTGCTGTCTGCTGGCCACCAACGGCGGACGGCACAATCCTTTGCCGTCCGTTTCCAGGAAGCGGACGACAAAGAAGGCCTTTGCTGGCACGTGTTGGGACGGACAGTTTGCCGTCTGCTGGCGGACGACAAAGAACTTTGCCATCCGTGATCCATGCCTTTGCCGTCCGCCATGGCAAAGAAGCTGATTCCAGTAGTGTATGTTTAATTGTACAAGTTTAATCTTTGAATTATGAACCTAGGAAATGTCGTCATCGGACGATGAAAGTCTCCCGGGGGAGTGCGACTGGTGCAACGACGACCAGGGTCTGTGCGACAGGCCTCACCTGCACGAAGGTCGGCGCTTCAGCATTAAGCTCCAGGAGACCTTCGATGTTGAAACGGTACGCAACGCCGACAAGTGTTTTTTCGCAATTAAGCACGACTTCAACTATTTCAACGTGTAATTTTCATCTTTTACAATTCGAGTAGCTTTTCCCATGCCATGCAAGATGCTATGTCTTGGACTGGATGGATTTTGAAGACCATGAAAGTTTTGAAACAAAGAAAATTCACCTAAGGACCCATCATGGTATGGATTTTGAAGTAAATCTGTACAATTCTGAGAGCATAACCCATTTTGGTTGCACAAATTGGGAAGCACTTTGCAAGATGTATGGTTTTTATGAGGGTATGCTTGTCACCATGGATCTTGATGATCCTGCATCGACCAAGACAATATGGACATTTGAGTCCTTGTTGATACGCTTCCAATTCTGCCGCTATGTGAGTTTCTCAAACATAGTTATTAACTAATTTATATTATTTATTTCAAAATAGTTGACAGCTTATTTTCATTGACAGCTTATTTTCATTCTTCAAACAATGTGCGGAAGATGGTAGACAGAACCTACTACACCGATGGCTCTGAGTTAACTTATCAGGAGAAAAATCATCTGATCGCATTTTGTACTAATCTTGAGAATTACAATATCTATTATCAAACTCCTCCACATTATGGTCAATACGTGCCACTAGTGCACGTGTTGAACTACGGTAACATCCATGGAGATGCCATGGTAAGATTTTTTACTATTACGACATCCGTGCATCTTTTGCATAAATTCTTCTAAAAGTTAACTACATTGCTAACTACGAAGTTATTACTATGTTTTTCAACAGAAAATCCCGAAGGATTGTGTGCCTCATCTGATGTATCGGAATGGTCGCCTTGATGTTTTGAACATACAGCCAGGTCATCCTACGAATCACACCTGTCCATATCGGATTTCTAAAACCGGTGAAGACATGATAATCAAAGAATGAAAAAAATGTATGGTCAGTCGTACGGAGATTCTTGGAAGCAACATTGTGCGAAAGGCAAGAATTGAAGACAGGATAATCTCCATTCTCCATAATGGAGAGTCAAGGGCTATCTTGTTTTATGCTATTTTACCTAAGAGAAGGTAGTAGGTCCTATGAGAGAGAAGTAGGTCCTAGGTACAATGTTTATTATGTGGTACAATGTGTTAGAGTTGATGATGATGATGAGTTGTGATTATGACTAGTGACCAACTTGCTATGTGATGTCTCATTGATGAAAACGATGATCATGAGGAGGTGTTATATGACAATGATGTATTATGATGATAAGTTGTTAATGATATGATGATGATGATGATATTTATTATATCATTGGGTGAAAGAACCGCGGATTAGTTTCAAGTGGATGTCCATCCACTTGAAACTAGTCCACGGTTCTTTCACCCAGTGATGTAATAACTCATTATGATGTAAAAACAATCTCTAAATTGCTGATGTATGAAAACTTGTATAAAGGTGTATGAATACAACATGAAATAAAAAAGAAATATAATACGGAATAATAGTAGTAGCGCGGGCTGCGAGAAGCGCTACTAGTAATTACCAGTAGCGCCCTTTCCAGGAAGCACTACTACTAAGTGGATATAGCAGTAGCGTGGGTTAACCCACACTACTGCTAACCTTTAGCTGTAGCGCCATACCAGTAGCGCTGCCTCCCACGCTACTGGTAGGCCTAAAACCCGCGCTACTGCTAGGCTTTTCCCTAGTAGTGTCTTGTTGATAAGGAAGTTCTTAGTGGTGGGAGGGGGCTGGTAATCAGGGCAGTGCTCGAACTTGGACTAGTGGTGGTCTGGAATGGAGGTCCTTCTCATGAAGGGGCGACTTGTGCCTCTTCTGATCAGGTTCAAGGTGGACATGGGCCTCATGTGATGACAATGGATCTCCTTCAACAACAGTAGTGCCTAGGTACTTTCCTTTCTTGGTTTGCTCAAAACAATCATTTGATGTTTGTTGCCCCTGGATTGTCTGGTCAAGAGGGGCAACCAAAATCTTCTCTGCTGGTGTGGCTGAGAAAGGGGAAAACTCTGCGGGAGGGTATGGTGGTTTACCTAGGAGATGTGGTGGTAATTATGTGGAGAGTTCTGAAAATGTTGGAAGGCCACATTACATGAACAAAGAGTTTGGTAAATGTGGAAATGCACATGGATCTGTGTTGGAGGTTAACAGAATGGTGGATTCGATAAGCAACCTTGTGGTAACATATGGAAACAAACCTCATATACTGTTGACTGCACTTGATTAAAGCAAACGAAACATGTACCCAAGTATGTGGGATATGCTGCTAAAGGACATGGGGTGTTGTGGGTACATAATTCCAAAGATGTGTTTGCTTCTGAGCATGCCAATCCAATGGAAGTGGTTAGGATCAAATCTGGACAGTTGAATGAAACTGAGTTTTTACAAACTTGTAGTGAGATGTTTAGTTGGACTGACAATGGAGGGCTAAGAGTCATGGAAAAATTATATTTTATAAGGTTTCCAAATAAGGCTAGGCAGTGTACTTCCTAAGTTCAGTGATTTTAACCTTTTTAGTACTAGAGCTGTGTTTAAGGTTCAGGGGTGGTCTTTAGATAATCAGGCAATTGGAAAACTATATACTACTTGGGTAAAATTTGGAAATGTACATTACTGTTTTAGGCATTTCTATGAAATGTGTGAAACTATTGCTTCTCTTGCCCCTGTTCTTGAGATTGATAGTATTACTAATGAAAAACTTAAAGCTAAAATGGGGGTCGGAGATGTTGAGAGGATTCCTGCTACTAAAATAACTTGCAAAGATCTGCTAATCTTCATCGTTACTACTAAGATGGATTCTGTAGTGGAGATAAGATCGTACAATGAATTCAAGACGTTGCGAGCTGGAAGAAAATCGTTGTGTCCTTATGTAAGAACTTTGGATCTAGGGGCAATTACAATAAATTTAATTAATGCTAAACTTTTGTACTTTTATAAAAATTGTTTTTTATCATTATACTATCTTAATTGTTCATTACAATTGTCTCTTTATGTAGTTAGCATAGTTAACTCATATAACATTGCTTTTCTCCAAAACAAAGATATTTAACCACGTAACTTTTGGTTCCGCCAAATAAACACAACGATGGTGCTAGTTGTTAGTTACATTTTTTCTTTTTTATACAGTTGTAATGTATATTATTACAAAATACACTTGTGTTGTGCTAGATCAAAATTGTGTTTTGGAATGGAAGCCCTCCTTGAATCATTTGAAAAATAAATAACATATATATTTTAGTGATCTTAAATAACATGGTAGAGTTTCTGGAAAAAAGAGCATTGTAGAGATCTCTGAAACATACAATCAAACAAATATCTTAACAATGATATCTAGTTCATGATTATGGAAACATATATAGAAACTTCTAGAGTATAAATAGAATTGTTCACGTTGATTATTTACTGTTATTTTCATGGTCAAACGTTTCAAAATCGTACAAAACAAATTGCAAAAAAAATAGTAGAAAAAAACCATGCCAAAACACAAAACCTAAAGAAAAAAATCTTGCCCCGCTAGAGGGCCCACCTTGCGGCGAGCGCCTGCCATATACTTGAAGTAAACCAGAAATAGCATTTAGGCTATCTCCATTGCATAGGTTATAAATAAATAAATAAATGCCTAGAGTTTGTATAAGAGCATCAATCTCCAACACTTGGATTCTTCAAGGCACGCTAATTCTCTCACGTCGAATATGCTACTTTTCAACCAGAGCACCAGCTATCAAATCTAGTATCGCTGGCTAGGAGGAGCCATGAATTTTTCTCCCTCAACCAAAATGCCTGGGATTATGATCCTTAGTGCCACTATATACATTTTTTTACGGGGAAAAGCCAAGTTTTATTCATCAAAGACCACATATTGTGGAATACATCTCGGATCATGGGGTTGTCCAAGCCACACACGGCGCCACCTTATACATGGCCTCATGAGCACATAATAGGTTTTGCAATGAGCTTTAATAAGACAATAAAAAGGCCTGTCGAGAACTCATGTTCCTGCATGTGCTTTGGGCCGACATGGTACAGGGCATGGGCCCTTCTTTCGTTTCCTTTTTTCTTCCATTTCTTTTTCAATTTAAAAAAAATTCTAATTTTTTAAAAGTTTTCCAATTTGAAAAAAACGTTCAAAATTTTAAAAATGCACCAATTCATTTTCAAAAAGCGTCAAATTTTCAAACATATATGCTATTTCATAAAATGATCTGAATTTTAAATAATATTCAAGAATTTTAAGAATATTTTCAATTTAAAATAATATTTACCTACGTCAAAAAATATTTCAAATTTTAAAAAATATTTTCTAATTTGAATTAAAGTTTGAATATTCAAACAATAATGGAAATTTCAATGAATATTCAAGATTTCAAAAATGATCCAAAATTACCAAGTGCTCACGAATTTTAAATATGTTCGAATAAAATAATTTTCTGAATCAAAAATATATATATTAATGGAATTGGAAATATTCCCAAATTTCAAATAGTATCAAAATTTAAAAAATATTCATGAATTTGAAATAATGAACTTGGATTTCCTTTTTTATATATTGGAATTTTTGAAGTTCTTTCCGGATTTCTAAAGGTGTTATGAATTTTAAGAAAAATCATGTATTTCAAATTGAAAAATTCAAAAAAGGAAATTGAAAAGTAAAATGAAAAATAAAATGGTTAAATGAAAAATTAAAAGGAAGCGGAAAGCGATGAAAAGGATGAAGTAAAAAAACAGAAAAGGAAAAGGAAAAGAAGGACTGATTCAGAGAAGGCCTTCGCAAAACCGGTAGGAAGGAAAACCTAGAAATGGGCCGACACATATAGCAGTAGCATAACTGTCGATGAGTACGCAATTGCCCGAAATCACTAGCTGAGGAGTACTCGTTGCAAAGATCACACCAACGCCCCATGTTGCAACAAGTGGCGCACATGCAGCGCGCCACTTGTCGCAACCTGAGAGTTTTCCCTTTTTTCGTAGATCTGTTTATTCAAAAAGTTTTATCTCTCAAACCGTGCGTCCAAATCTCAAACCGCTTTCACCGTTGGATTCCTCGCGTCGAGATCTTTAAAACTAGATCCCATGTTGATAGGTTTCGACGAACTTTTTTTCACAAAAAAAACAGGCCGAAAAAACCGAACCAGGAGCACGGGTTTTTCCTCTTTCCAAAAGAGGCACGCCCGTGCCTCTCGCGAAATCACAACCGTGCCTCTCGCGGAAGCAAAACTGTGACTCTCGCGGAAGGAAAAAAAAGAGAAAACGCGTTTTTTTTCGTTTCCGAGGAGGCACGGCCGTGACTCTCGCGAAAGCACACTTGTGCCTCTCGCGGAAGCAAAACCGTGACTCGCGCGAAAGAAAAAAAACAAAAAAATTGTTTTTTTGTTTCCGAGAGGCACGGCCGTGACTCTCGCGAAAGCAAAACCGTGCCTCTCGAGGAAGCAAAACCGTGACTCGCGAAAGGAAAAAAACACATTTTTTTCATTTCCGAGAGGCACGGTCGTGACTCTCGCGAAAGCACAACCGTGCTTCTCGCGGAAGCAAATCCGTGACTCTCGAGAAAGGAAAAAAAACAGAAAGCGCATTTTTTTTTGTATTTCCGAGAGGCACGGCCGTGCCTCTCGCGAAAGCAAAACCGTGCCTATCACGAAAGCAAAACCGTGACTCTCGCGAAAGAGAAAAATGCGTTTTTTCGCGCAATTTTTTTTAATTTTTTTAATCCAAAAGCTAAGGAAGACCGGTGAAAAACCAAAACGTCGAATAAACTATTTAAGTAGCCGAAAACGCGTGCGGAGAAATAAAAAAACAAAATTCGGAGGGAGTGCCCAAAGCGCGACACGTGGCGAATGGCTGAGAGCGCGCCGCTGATCGTTGCGAGGCTCCCGAAGGAGCGCTCGCCCCTTTCCGCCGCGGGACATGGGGAGCTCCTATTTTACACATTTTGCGTCAAATAGCGAGCCGAAGCACGCAGTGACGCCCAACTGGTCTGGCCCATGGTGTAGCGATCCCGTTTGTACTGGAGCGCAGAGAGCTCCTATACGGCGCTTTAAGCGCCCGTTCAGGGTACTGGCGCTCGCAGCCGCCCCTGATGGGCCGGCCCAAAACAACGAAGTTCAGCCCAAAAACCGTTTGGTTAACCATTACGACCGCTAGGCACTTGTGAAATAATTCAGCGCGAGAAGTTTAAGAACAAAATGTAGCGCACTATTTACTGCACAAACTTATTAGGAAAACGTGAACATTTTTGAAAAAGATGTGGACGAAATTTGAAAGTTCACAGATTTAAGAAAATCACGAATTAGAAAAAGTTCATGCACTCGAAAGAGTTCAACGATTTTGAAAAAAGAGTTCATTGATGTTGAAAAAAGTTCATCGATTTTAAAAAAGGTTCAATTTTTTTTAAAAAGTTCATCAATTTTGAAAAAAGGTTCATAGATTCTAATTTTTTTTCACAAATTTGAAAAATTGTTCATCGACTTTGAAAAAAGTTCATCGAGTCTCAAAAAGAGATCACAAATTCGGAAAAAGTTCATCAATTCTCAAAAACGTTCACAAATTTGGAAAAACACAGTTCATCGATTTTGAAAAATGGTGCATAGATTCTAAAAACAGTTCACAAATTCGAAAATTGTCCATCGACTTTGAAAAAAGTCATCGATTTTTTCACATATTCGGAAAAAGTTCATCATTTTTTTTAAAAAGTTCATCCATTCTCGAAGTTCACAAATTTGAAAAAACACAGTTCATCGATTTTGAAAGAGAAAATCAACGACTTGAAAAAGGTTCACAGATTTAAGAGAAACTAAAAAATAAAAATAAATGAAAGAGAAAGGAAGAAGGAAACAAACAGAACAAGACAAGGGGTACAAAAGGAATAAGTCATCGAATAGCTGCGTTATGGCCTGGTTGCTACTGGATGTTAACTACTTAAGCGAGATCGCGGGTTCGAATCACCCCGAATGCGTTCTCCATTTTTGCAGTTTTAGCAGGAAAAAACCAAGCTAAACGGGCCGGCCCAGCTCATACGGAGGGTGTGCGCCGCTTTGCGTTTAACACATTAACGGGCGCATCGGGCGCCAAATAGGAAACACAATAATTTTGCGTCAAATAGCGAGCCGACGCACGCGGTGACGCCCAACTGGGCCGGCGCATGGTGTAGCGATCCCGTTTGTACTGGAGCACAATAACTTGAGTGTCTAATAAGAGAAAAAGCACGTCCCGGCTGGGAATCGAACTATAGACCTGTTGATCGCAAGAAGAGTATGCAAGTCAGTCGACCTGACACACGTTCACGATGAAAGTGGAGTTCGTAACATTAAGAACCCAATAAAACACAGAATCAGAGAGTTTTTTTTTGTTTTTTTATCTTTTCCTGGAAATTTTTGAATGCGAGTAATGTTTAAAAATCTGACAATTGTTTGAACAACTGTTTGAAATGTTCTCAAAATGAAAAATTGATCTCGTTACACAAAAAAGTTCAAAATTTTCGAAATTCAGAAAATGTAACGGATTTAATTTTTTTTCACATATTCAAAAAATGTTCGGGATTTTTCAAAATATGTTCTCAAGATTTAAAAAATGTTCGTGCTTTAAAAAATTTGTTCACGCTACCAAATTTGTTCAGGATTTTTCAAAACTGTTCTTCATTTCAAAATTTGTTCTCAAGATTCAAAAATCATTCGTGCTTTAAAAAATTATTCACAAATTCCAAAAATCTCATGTTTTCAAAAATGTTTGGGAAATTCAAATTTGTTCGTTTCATAAAATTTGTTCACATATTCAAAAAATCTTCATGTTTCGAAATGAAGAACATGAACAATTTTCGGATCTATGAACAATTCTGGAGAAAGAGAACATTTCTTGAAAAAGCAAATTTACAAACTTTTTTCAAATTGTGAACATTTTTTAAAAATGCAAACATGTTTTGAAACATGAACATATTTTGAAAAATGGAACCAAGTTCCGAAACATGCACAAAATTTTGAAAATCTGAATATTTATGAACAAACAAATAGAAAATTTAAAATTCTGAACATTTTTTAAAAATGTGAATTTTTTCAAAACAATTATTTTTCTGAAAATATGAACAAAATTTGAAAATTCTCAAAATTTGGAATTTATGTAAAATAGAAAAAGAAACAGAATAAAGAAGAAAAGAAAAAGGTAAAGAAAAACATTTAAGAAAAAAGAGAGAAAAAAGAAGCAGCAAAAAAATTTGAAAAAAGAAACCTGGTTTAGGAACCTCCTAGAAGTTTCCCAAAATCGGAAAAGACCGGCTGGAATCTCTTAGAAGGTTCCCAAAACCTGGAAAGCCGAACACGTTAACGGGCCGACCCAGTTCTACGCTCCCTCGCGATCTCCTGTGCGATAGGTGGACATTCTGACGCAGAATGCGTCATATAGGGTTTTCCGCGGGATGTGCGTATTAGAATTGGATTGCGAGGTAACACGTAACCCTAATGGCAAATAGGCCGGCCCAACTAGCAAGTATCCCCTTTCCGTTTCTCGAACCGTTCTATTATATTCATAGAGCAGCTTTTTTCAGTATTCTCTTTTAGGTTTTTCATTTGGACTTTTATAACTACCAAACGTTCGGATTTTAGCAATAGGCAAGAACGATCCTTATTTCACTCTAATTATATACATGCATGCATTAGAATGACTATTTTTTTCATGTGCACTCCTCCCTCTAATTACATGCATATATGTACTAAAGGACGAAAAGTTGATGTCATCCTAGATTCCTCTTTTTTCAAACTTCAAAATGTTTTGTAGCTCAAACCGTTGGTCCGATTGAAAAACCGTTTTCACATAAAAAATTCGTCGCAGTGAGATCTTCAAAACTAGATCCCATGTTGATATGTTTCGATGACTTTTTTTCAGGTCAAAAGTTACCAGGCCTAGGCTAAGTAAGTTATCACCCGCTGATACATAAATTACCATCCCGTTTACACAGAAATTACCGGAGCCTAAAAATTGTCCCTTTAACCATCTCCCCACATGCAAATGCACTGGAGGACAAAAAACTGATGTGATCCTAGATTTCTCCTATTTTGAAACTTCAAAAATATTTTGTAGCTCAAACCTTCGATCCGATTGGAAAACTGTTTTCACATGAAAAAATCGGCGCGACGAGACCTTCGAAACTAGATCTTATGATGGTATATTTTAACGATTCTTTATCGGGTCAACAGTTACAATGTCTAGGCTAAGCAAGTTATCAGCTCTGTTGTGCATATACTACCAATGCTATTTATATATGAGTTATTAGGGGGGGGGGGGTGTTTTTCTCAGCTGAAAAAATTACTGTGGTGTTTGTACGGTTGAGTTATCAGCTCTGCGTGCGTACATTATCATACTATTTATAGAGAAATTATTGGGGTATGTTTTACAATGAAAAAACCGGGTGAAAAAGTTACCGCGGTGTTTGTATGCAAACTATCAGATATGCTGTGTGTATCTTACCATGGCAACTACACAAAAGTTATTGGATCTATGTTTTTCCACAACTTTTTCCCAAGGTGAAAAAGTTATCATGGTATTTGTACATGAGTTATCAACTCTGCGGTGTGCAAATTATCATGCTATTTATACAAAAGTTACCGGGGATATTTATACATAAGTTATCACGTACACGGTGTGAATATTACCATACTATTTGCATAGAAAATACCGGGGATATGTTTATCAACAACTTTCTTCCCATGTCAAAATGTTATCACTGTGTTTGTGCATGAGTTATCAGCTCTGTTGTGCGTATATTACCATGCTATTACCTGAAAGTTACCGGGGGTATATTTTCAACTACTCTCTCCGGGGTTCAAGTTTACCGCGGTGTTTGTATGTAACTTATCAGGTCTATAATGTGTGTATTTGCATACTACTCCCTTCGTTCCTAAATATTTGTCTTTCTAGATATTTCAACAAATGACTACATACGGAGCAAAATGAGTGAATCTACCCTCTAAAATATGTCTATATACATCCGTATGTGATAGTTCATTTGAAATCTTAAAAAGAACAAATATTTAGGAACGGAGGGAGTATTAGACAAAAATTACCCGGAGATGTTTTCAACAAATTTTTCCCTCTAAATCAAAAGTTACCGTGATGTTTGTACAAATAGCTATCAGCTCCGTTATACGCAAACTACCATGTATTTATATAGAAATTATCGGGGATGTTTTCAATAACTTTTTCTTCGGGTCAAAAAGTTCGCCATAACCTCTATAGTCAGCATCAAATTTTTGACAAAAATTGGTATAAAAAGGGCCTACCAGTTGATCTAGTGCATAGGAAACAAATCGTGACGGATCCAATCTAGACAAAAAATCGCGGCGGTCAACGCCAACGTCTACGGAAATCTTTCCACGAAATGCGCCTTCAAGTCCAACTCGTTCAGATTTTTAGTCTTAAACAAAGAGCAACTACGCATTAAATACAAAGCCTGGCCATCTTTTGATTGTGAGGAGGCATACCTGGAATGGTAAGTGTGGTGCTGCATGTGCAGGAGGTCGGTGGTTCGATTCCCTTCGACGTCGCTTTCTTTTTCTCCCTCGAGGGAGGTGTTGAGTGCTGGCGGCCGTGCGTTGTTTGGAAATTGAGTGCGTTCGGATCTGATGACAAAGTCCGAACGTTTGGAAATTACTAATTTCGTTTTCATTTTTGTTTTTTCTTTAATTTTCTTGTTTTTAAATTCATTAATACTTCTAAAATTCGGCAAACATTTTGCAAATTTGAGAGCAGTTTTTGGATCCATAGACATTTTTTAACACATGAATACTTTTCAAATTCAACAA
Source organism: Triticum aestivum (assembly GCF_018294505.1). Lineage (NCBI taxonomy): Eukaryota > Viridiplantae > Streptophyta > Magnoliopsida > Poales > Poaceae > Triticum > Triticum aestivum. The sequence goes on from NC_057799.1 coordinate 56,626,406, forward strand.
CATTTTTGGAATTCATGGAAATATTTCAAATTTGCAAAACAAAAATAAATTGGAAATGGTTTGAACTTACAATTTTCTGAATCCTTGAATATGTTCATTAATTGGTGAACATTTTTTTAATTCGTGAACATAGCTTGTGTCTTCATATTTTTTTTTGAAAATCATGAACATTTTGAAAAATTACGAACATTTTTATTTTTTTGTAAGTTTGGGTGTAGCCGATTTTGGGGCAAACAGACACAAAAACCGACTAAAATGAGCAGACCCAACCAAAGAACAAGGAAACCACGTCCAAATGAAGAACGAGAAAATCATGAAATGCGCTTGCCCATATGCTTTTGCCCCTATGCGTTTGCTCTCCTAGACAACAAGTGCTATGCGCGCGGGGGAATATCGGGAGCACCAAGGCTTGTGCTACTAGTGCACCAAACTCTTGTAGCACATTTGAAATGTTTGGAAAATTCAGAAAAATAGCACATTCACACAACATCAACCTATGTTGTCATAAAATTTCAACTCAAAGTTTAAAATATAGATTAGATAACAAAAAATGACCAATTTGACACTAACTAGGTCGTACTGTAAGTTGGCCTTAGATTTGGAACATTATCACATTGATGTCAAATTTATCATTTTGTATCTTGAAATTTTTTAATCAAAAAATTGTGAAAATATAAATTGATATTTTGTCAATTTTGTTTGACTTTTTTAAATATATTTTAATGTATTTTAAAATATGCTACGGTGCACTGGTAGCATCTCAAGGTTGAGTGCACCACATACATACCCTTGTGCGCACACTAGGAAGTCGCAAAGTGCCTATTTCTCACATGACCCGACGATTAGTGCCTTAACCGTAAATCACGCGCCCCGAGTGCAGAAGTGGGTCGGCCATAAGGGTCCATTGGTTCGGTCCATTGCTTTTGAAAAGTACCAAACATTTTTTCGTTTCTACATGCCAAGTTTTTCCAAATTTTTAGTTTTTAAATTTCCTTCTTGTCAAATCCTTGAATTTATTTCCAAACTCCGGAACTTCTCTTCATTTTTTGTTTCTTTTTTAAATTATGAACTTTTCGAAATTCATGGTTGTTTAAATCTCACAAGTATTTTGAATTTCACAAACTTTTTATAGATTCATGATCATTATTTTCAAATTCACATTTTTTTGTAAATTTACGAACTATTTTGAATTTATGAACATTTTCCTAATTGTTTTTTTTTCAAATTTATGAATAATTTTTAAAATTAGTATTCCAAATACGTAAACATTTTTTAGAATGAATTTGTTATCTATAAAAAAGTGGAAGTCAGTTTTTCCTGAACCAATACTTTGCTCGTTCTCTAGCTGACTTGTGCAAGCTAGGGAGCAAGCAACATCGAGCAACCGAGCCAGTCAGTAGCTATTGAGCCGCAACTAGGGCTGCAAACGAGTCGAGCTCGAGCGAGTTGGAGTTGGCTCAGCTCAACTCATATGAAAATTCGAGCGAGCTCAAACTGAGTGAAGCTCATGATCGAGCTGTAGAACATGAATCGTGCTCAGCTTGTAACGATCTCGAGTCGATCTCGAGCTAGTTTCGAGCTAAATGAGATGGTAAAAAATATGAATCTATGGATAAAAAACTAAAAAATTAAGGTGAATATGCTGGAAACTTTGCCAAAAATATAGGTTATTTAACACATAGTCGACCACGTGCCATAACGAGGCCTAAATCTTCTCTGCACTTAGTTAAGTTTGCATGTTCATTGGTAAATAAAATGGAGAAAAATTATGAACAACATAGATGGTAATAAATTATCGTATTTCCATTTAATACAAGGCATGATTATTTAACATAATGATATTCTATCGAGCTATCGAGCTAAAATCGAGCGAGCCAACATTGGCTCAAGATCGGCTCGTTTCTTGGTCGAGCTACATAAAGTGTTCAAACTCAGTTCGTTTCTTTTCGAGTTGATCTCGAGTCGAGTCAAAAAATGAGTCAGTCTCGAGCGGCTCACGAGCCTCGAGCTTTTCTTGCAGCCCTAGCCGCAACCCATGCTAGCCACAACGGAGTGTCGGTAAGCAAACTAGTGCTTAACGCGTTGGGCAGGTGGTCTCCTATAGCGAATAGTTCGCACACAAATACGCAGCCTCCCTCCCGACGGGCACTTTGTGTTGGCCAATGTGCGGGGCGGGCACACCTTTTTTATCTTGTTTGATTTTTTTGCTTTTTCGTTTCTTTTTCTTTTTTGCTTTTAACTTCAAAAGTTATTCAAAAATCCCAAATTCAAAAAAATGTTTCTAATTTGAAAAATGATCATGAATTTGAAAATTGTTCTTAGTTTCAAAACATGTTCGTGAATTTGAAAAAATTCCAGATTTCAAAAAATGCTTCGAATTTCCTTACAAATTAAAATATGTTAACATTTTTTTTAAAATTTAAAACCTTTTCCAAATATGTGAGCATTTCCAATATATTTTTTTATTCTAAAAAACTAGGAGTCAGATTTTTTAAAGTCTAAACACACTTGCTTTATTGATTAATAATGTTCAAAGGGATCAAGTCTTGGGGATTTAGCAGCCACACATGGCGCCCCGAGTCCAGCCCAAAAGCATGCTTAGCAAGGCTATGAGCCTCTTGATTAGTTTCACGATCTTCGAAGATGAAGGTGCAGTGTTGAAAGAGCGGCGAAGTAGCGGTGATCTCCTTTACTATGCTTGCATACATTCCTCCGATGCCAAGGTTGATGTCGTGAACACGCCCTTGCAATCTGAAGCAACAACTACATGAGATAATGATAGGTCAAGAGCAAGAGCAAGTGCTTCCCGGCAAGCTAGTGGCTCAAGTGTCGCCAGATCGGTGACGCCTGCACATCTGATCACAGATGACCCCCAATAGTTCCCTTCATAGTCCCTGCATATCGCACTGTAACATCCTTCATCGTTTTCTCTATTCACAGCCCCGTCGACCCTGATCTTGGAGAAACCCACTGTTGGTCAGATCACCTGGGTTTCATGTTGGTTGCTGCAGGTGTGAGATTGCAGTGGACCTCTTTGGGTTTGCAATCATTCAGTTCTCGAATGTACTTCATGATGAACTGATACGCATCCATTGGACTTTGTTTTTTTTTCATGTAGAGCTTGCCTACAAGAGAACCAAATTGCCCAATGGGTTATCAGAACCTGGGTAAACTCCACCGAGGGGAGCACGTCCAGCAGGGCGAGCACCCACCGTTTAGCATTAGGCTCGGTGGTGTCGTTCATGATCTGATAGAGTTCGGGAGCTTGTAACACCCAGACAGATCGAGCAACATTATAGTGCAAGAGCGAATGTTGCCACGAATCAGCAGCTCCGCACAACCCGCAGTTGTCGATAGTAGACATGTTCTGGTGGTGTAGTAAGTCAGCAGTTGGGATAGATAGTAGACATGTTCCTTCATGGTCCAAATCATCTATCAGTTTTATGCACAAGGGAATTGAGAAGATCGCCGCTGCGTCAGTGGGTAAGAACGCTTCCAGGACTATCATGCGATCCCAGCTAACATCTGGTAAAATCATGTCCCCAACTAGTTGCGGTGGGTTTGCAACTTTGCTCATGATCGATCTCATATTTGTGCACGTGGAAGTCAATTGTGCTGCTATATTTGAGTTGTTTGGCCATCACCTATGCGAGGTATGAGGCCTTGTGAGAGTGTGTCTCGCCCCTCTAGGATATCTCTCCACACCTGGGAAGGAGATGGTCCAAGTTCTGCCCGCAGGGAAATATTTGGCTTTGAGAGTCCGTGCACTTAGAGAGTTGGGATTAATCAGAATTCACCAAGTTTGCCTTGCTCATAGCCAGATTGAACAATTAAATGTCGCGAAAACCTAGCCCACCACATTGCTTAGGCCTGGTCATTGTGCTCTAAGATACCCAACTTGGATTCCTTTCGCCTTCCTTTGTTCCCCACCAGAATTTCCGTATCAACGAGTTCAAACGCCCGCAAAGGCCGCGAGCAAGTTTAAAACAAGACATGGAGTACAACAAGACTGATTGCGCCACTGATTTGATTAGAACTTCTTTCGCACCTACCGATAGGATTTTTTCCATCCATCCCTTAACTATATTCCAAACTCTATCTTTCAGATATTTGAAAGCACCGTTTTTGCTGTTACCAACATCAGATGGCATCCCCCAGATACCTCTCTGATAGAGATTCATTAGTGATGTGAATGGAAGGACATCCCTTACTAAAGAAAACAGAAGATTTTGATAGACTTACTCTCTGCCCTGAAGCATTGCAATAACATTCTAACAAGGAGGACAACTCATTTGCTCCATCAACACTGGCTTTAACAAACAACAGGCTATCATCTGCAAAGAGCAAGTGGCTTACCGGCGGCGCCGATAGAGCTTCTTATATACCACTGAGGTGCGATGATTCATTTGTAGGTTTTAAGAGGCACGAAAGGCTCTCCGCTACAAGCAGAAACAGGTATGGAGAAATGGGGTCCACTTGTCGGATCCCTTTGGATGGTGCAAATTCTTCGAGTTTACTTCCATTGAACTAGACAGAGAATTTAAAGAGCTCGCCATTCTCATTATAATAGCCACCCAAGTTGGTGCAAACCCCAACTTGAGCATGATAGCTTCCAAATACTCCCACTCAACCCTGTTGTAGGCTTTCATCATATCCAACTTCACTGTGCAAAATCTGTTTGTTTGTGCCTTGTTCCTTTTCATGAAGTGTAGGCATTCATATGCCGTGATGATATTATCTGTTATCAGCCTTCCTAGAACAAAGGAAGATTTTCTGAACCATGAACTTGCTAGTTTTATAGATGGCTAGTGCAACTCAACGAGCCAGCAGAATCAAGCGACCGAGCAATTCACTTGCCATTGGGCTGCAGCCCATGCTAGCCACACAAGCGCCAGCTGGCAAACACTTAAGGCGGTGAGTCGCTCAAAAAAAACTTGAGGCGGTGAGTAGGAGGTCCGCGTAGTACGGGACAGACAACGCAGAAACGTACACAGATTTGGGTTCTCATTTCTTTTTAGTTTTGCTTTTTAACTTCGAAAAATGTTCAACAATATTTTGGAATTTCAAAAATAATCACAACTTTTTTTAAAAAAATAAGGACTTTAATAAAATATTTAAGATTTTAAAAAATGTTCCCAAATTTTTTCAAAAAAATCTTATTGTCAGAATTTTTCTAAGAATTTTCAAAAATTTCACGAATTAAAAATATATTCTTGTATTTCGAAAAATGATCCCTAAATATAAAAAAGTATTCACGAACTTGAAAAGTGCTCTCAAGTATTAAAACTATTCCCACATTTCGTAAATATTTCAAATTTTCCAAAAAAAATTAAAATTTCGAAAACAAAAAAGGAAAAATTAAGAAAAAAATAAAATAAAAAAGTAAAATTAAAATTAAAAACAAAGGAGAACTAGGTTATGGAAGGTTATAGCACCGTCTCAAAATCGTAGTGAGGAAAAGCATCAATGGGCTGGCCCAAATGTAGCAGCGCGCTTTGTGAGAGTATGTGTTTTCTTCGTATTTCCGAAATCACTGGTTAAGATTTACCCCTTGCAATGGTCATTCTCACTTTCTCAGCCGCTTACAAGTGGCGCACTGCATGTGGGCCACTTCTCGCAACCTGTGAGTTTTCTTTTTTTTCTCGTAGATTTGTTTATTGAAAATACTTTATCTCCTGAACCATGTGTCCACAATCTGAACCGTTTTCACCATTAGATTTCTCGTGTCTAGTACTTCGAAACTTGAGCCCATGGTTTCGATGAAGTTCCTTTTTTCATGAAAAAAAAGCCAGAAGCATGCCTTGATGCCTGCTAAAACTACGTCGGTATTTCCCCAAAGAGGAAGGGATGATGCAGCACAGCGACAGTAGGTATTTCCCTTAGTGATGAGACCAAGGTTATCAAACCAGTAGGAGAACCAAGCAACACTACGTAAACAACACCTGCACACAAATAACAACCACTCACAACCCGACGTGTTAAAGGGGTTGTCAATCCCTTTCGGGTAACGGCGCCGGAAATTGGCACGTGGACGGGAGAAAGTTGTAATAAATTGATAGATCAAACACCAAATAAAATAAATTGCAGCAAGGTATTTTTATATTTTTGTTTTAATATATCTAAAAATAAAATTAAAGAAAAATAGATCGCAAAGGAAAATATAATAAAGAAGAGACCCGGGGCCCATAGGTTTCACTAGTGCCTTCTCTCGAGAAAAATAGCATACGGTGGGTGAACAAATTACTGTTGGGCAATTGATAGAACTTCAAATAATCATGACGATATCCAGGCAATGATCATTATATAGGCATCACGTCCAAAATTAGTAGACCGACTCCTGCCTGCATCTACGACTATTACTCCACACATCGACCGCTATCCAGCATGCATCTAGTGTATTAAGTTCATGGAGAAACGGAGTAATGCAATAAGAACGATGACATGATGTAGACAAGATCTATTTATGTAGAAATAGACCCCATCTTGTCATCCTTAATAGCAACGATACATACGTGTCGTTTCCCCTTCTGTCACTGGGATCAAGCACCGTAAGATCGAACCCATTACAAAGCACCTCTTCCCATTGCAAGATAAACAGATCAAGTTGGCCAAATAAAACCCAAATATTGGAGAAGAAATACGAGGCTATAATCAATCATGCATATAAGAGATCAAAGAAGACTCAAATAACTTTCATGGATAAAAAGATAGATCTGATCATAAACTCAAAGTTCATCGAATCCCAACAAACACACCGCAAAAAGAGTTACATCATATGGATCTCCAAGAGACCATTGTATTGAGAATCAAACGAGAGAGAAGAAGCCATCTAGCTACTAATACGGACCCGTAGGTCTACAAAGAACTACTCACGCATCATCGGAGAGGCACCAATGGACATGATGAATACCTCCATGATGGTGTCTAGATTGGATCTGGTGGTTCTGGAACTTGTGGCGGCTGGAATTGATTTTTGTCGACTCCCCTAGGGTTTCTGAAATATTGGGGTATTTATAGAGTACAGAGGCAGTTCAGGGGGCACCCGAGGTGGGCACAACACACCTGGGTTCGCCTGAGCCTCCAGGCGCGCCCTGGTGGGTTATGCTTCCCTCGGAGCACCCTCCAGGTGCTTCCCCGGCCCACTGGATGTCTTCTGGTCGAAAAAATCCACAAAAAGTTTCCCTGCGTTTGGACTCCATTTGGTATTGATTTCCTGCGATGTAAAAAACATGCAGAAAACAGCAACTGACACTTGGCACTATGTCAATAGGTTAGTACCAAAAATGATATAAAATGTTTGTAAAACATCCAAGAATGATAATATAACAACATGGAACAATAAAAAATTATAGATATGTTGGAGACGTATCAGCATCCCCAAGCTGAATTCCTGCTCGTCCTCGAGTAGGTAAATGATAAAAACAGAATTTTTGATGTGGAATGCTGCCTAACATGTCATCTCATATTCTTTTCTTTGTAGCATGAAAATTTGGAACGTTTATATGGTTCAAAGCAATAGCCTAGTTTTGACATGAGGACTTAAATACTCAAGCATATCAACAAGCAACCATGTCTTTCAAAATATCAACGCTAAAATAAGCTATCCCTAGCCCATCATGCTCAATCATTAATATATTCATGAAACACACTCGCATATTAGCTACACCCAATGCTCAAGTGCGATCATAGTGCCCCGCAGTTGATGCTTTATAAGAGAAGATGGAGACTCAAATTAAAAATAAAAATTGCATAAAGTAAAAGAAAGACCCTTCACAGAGGAAAGTAGGGATTTGTAGAGGTGCCAGAGCTCAAAGCGAAAAAATAGAGATAAAAACATTTTGGAAGGCATGCTTTTCCCACCAACGAAAACGACTTAGAGTTCCCAACAATTTCCATGCTAGATACATAATAGGTGGTTCCCAAACAAAAAATAAAGTTTATTCCTTTTTCCACCATACTTTCACTTTCCATGGCTAACCGTATCCACGGGTGCCCTCCATACCAACACTTTCCAAGGAATTTATTATTTGACAACATTAAGTAAATACATTTTTCATTTCGGGACTGGGCAACCCTAATACCTTTGCCTTACTCTCGTGCAATGACAAGTGAATAAACACTCATCGTGAGAATAACACATCTAGCATGGAAATATTAGCCACCCCTCACCGCCTCACAAGCGGTACGAACACACAAAAGAGAAGTTTATTTTGAAAATTAGAGATGGCATATACAAATTTGCTTAGAACGGCAAAAGAATACCGCATATAGGTAGATATAGTGGACTCATATGGAAAAACTGGTTTAAAGGATTTTGGATGCACAAGTAGAGATCATACTTAGTGCAAAATAAAGGCTAGCAAAAGATTGAGAAGCGACCAACCAAGAAACGAATAATCTCATAAGTGAGCATTAAGCATAATTAACACCGAATAATGCACCACAAGTAGGATGTAATTTCATTGCACAACTATTGACTTTTGTGCTTGCATAGGGAATCACAAACCTTAACACCAATATTCTTACTAAAGCATAATTACTCATCAACATGACTCACATATCACATCATCATATCTCAAAACTATTACAAGGAATCAAGTTTATTTTGTCCAATGATCTTCATAATTTTTTTATTATATCCTCCTTGGATATCTATCACTTTGGGACTAATTTTCATGTGTTGCTTTTGATAAGTTCAAACAAATATAAGTGAAGATCATGAGCATAATATTTCTTTCTCTCAAATTAATTGAAGTGAAGCAAGAGAGAATTTCTTAAAATTTTTACTAACTCTCAAACAAATCTAAGTGAAGCAAGAGAGCATTTTTTTCAAAAATACTAAAGCAAACCGTGCTCAAAAAGATATAAGTGAAGCACTAGAGCAATTCCATAGCTCATTAAGATTTAAGTGAAGCATAGAGAGCCATTTTTACAAGTCAAGGCATAATTTTGGCTCTCTCAAATATGTGTGTCCAGCAAGGATTCAAGACTTAAAACAAAAAGCAAAACAAACAAAGACTCATATCATACGAGACGCTCCAAGCAAAACTCATAGTATGTGACGAATAAAAATATAGCTTCGAGTAAAATACCGATGGTCGTTAGAAGAAAGAGGGGATGCCACTCGGGGCATCCCCAAGCTTTAGTTGCTTGCTTCTCTTTAGATAATAGCTTGGGATGGCATGGGCATCCCCAAGCTTAGGCTCTTCTTACTCCGTATTCCTTCATCCATCGTAACATCACCCAAAACTTGAAAACTTCAATCACACAAAACTCAACAAAAGCTTCGTGAGATCTGATAGTATAAGAAAACAAGTCACTACTATAAGTACTGTAGCAAACCAATTCATATTTTATTCTTGCATTATATCTACTGTATTCCAACTTTTCTATGGCAAAAACTCATCAAAGAAAACCAGAGAATCATCAAAACAACCACACAACGCAAAGAAAACAGAATCTGTCAAAAACAGAACAGTCTGTAGCAATCAGGATATTTAGAATACTTCTGTAACTCCATAAATTCTGAAAAATTAGGACCACGTGAAAAATTTCTATATTAATCTTCTGCAAAAAGAATCAACTCAAAGCACTCTTCTGTTAATAATGAGAATTATTTTCGTGAACGCAAAAGTTTCTGTTTTTCAGCAAGATCAAATCTACTATCACCCAACATGATTCTAAAGGCTTTGCTTGGCACAAACACTAATTAAAACACAAAAAACACAATCATAATAGTAGCATAATTGTGCAAACACTAAAGAACAGAAAGCAAAAATAAATTTTATTCATTGGGTTGCCTCCCAACAAGCGCTATCGTTTTACGCCCCTAGCTAGGCATAAAGCAAGGATCTACATTTTGTTGTCCTTCTCCTTAATTTCCTTAGAGGTGTTTTTGTAAAGACAACATAAAACATATTATCCGTAGAAACTTTAGCACTATTAAATTGCCCATCATCATAACCCCTTTGATTTCCGGCAATAATCCAAGAGTAATGTTGATTAACATTATTGAAAACTTGTTGGATTACATCTAAAATGGGGACTTCTTTTTTAAGATTCTCATCAAAGATTTTATTATCCCCAAGCAGATGTCTTAAAGCATAATCACTATTGTAAAGAATTTCATCTATTACGGGCTTTTCACGATTCATACCATAAAAATCAAAGATTTCCCTAGCCTCCCGTATTATGTAGTCAAATTCTTTCATAAGAAAGAGAGTGGCCAACTTTTTAGCCTTAGGATTCTTTATGAAGGGAAGCTCAAAAAATAAACTTTGCAAAGTAGAATGAGTACGGATAACTTTACTTTCAAGTTTCAGAACTAGTGCTGAAATAGCTTTCGAATAAGATCTAGTCCTTCTAAGTATAGGAGCATCATCAAGACTTAAATTTCCAACACAATTGAAAAATTCTTGGATACATTCTTTTCCCATAATATTCCCTTGCCCTAAGATAAAAGTTTTAGCATCCAGATTGCCCGTACGTCCACTCTTAGGAGTTAGGCCATCATATGTTGCTGCCATACCAAAATCACTCATGATTGCAAGCAAAAGATAGATCTGACGAGTAACGGCGAACGAAAAAGAGGGCGAATAAAACGGAATTGTTTTTGTGAAGTGGGGGAGAGGAAAACGAGAGGCGAATGGCAAATAATGTAAGTGATTAGGAACCTGGTAGATGTTGATGATGTCTCCCCGGCAACGGCGCCAGAAATTCCTTTTGATGCCTGCTAGAACTACGTCGGTATTTCCCCAAAGAGGAAGGGATGATGCAGCAACGACGGTAGGTATTTCCCTCAGTGATGAGACCAAGGTTATCGAACTAGTAGGATAACCAAGCAACACTACGTAAATAGTACCTGCACACAAATAACAACCACTCGCAACCCGGCGTGTTAAAGGGGTTGTCAATCCCTTTCGGGTAACGGCGCCAGAAATTGGCACGTGGACGGGAGAAAGTTGTAATAAATTGATAGATCGAACGCAAAATAAAATAAATTACAGCAAGGTATTTCTGTATTTTTGGTTTAATACATCTGAATAAAAGCAAAGGAAAATAGATCGCAAAGGCAAATATAATAAAAAAGAGACCCGGGGGCCGTAGGTTTCACTAGTGGCTTCTCTCGAGAAAAGGTGGGTGAACAAATTATTGTTGGGCAATTGATAGAACTTCAAATAATCATGACGATATACATGCAATGATCATTATATAGGCATCACATCCAAGATTAGTAGACCGACTCCTGCCTGCATCTACTACTATTACTCCACACATCGACCGTTATCCAGCATGCCTCTAGTGTATTAAGTTCATGGAAAAATGGAGTAATGCAATAAGAACGATGACATGATGTAGACAAGATCTATTTATGTAGAAATAGACCCCATCTTGTTATCCTTAATAGCAACGATACATATGTGTCGCTTCCCCTTCTGTCACTGGGATCAAGCACCGTAAGATCGGACCCATTACAAAGCACCTCTTCCCATTGCAAGATAAATAGATCAAGTTGGCCAAACAAAACCCAAATATCGGAGAAGAAATACAAGGCTATAATCAGTCATGCATATAAGAGATCAAAGAAGACTCAAATAACTTTCATGGATAAAAAGATAGATCTGATCATAAACTCAAAGTTCATCGGATCCCAACAAACACACCACAAAAAGAGTTACATCATATGGATCTTCAAGAGACCATTGTATTGAGAATCAAACGAGAGAGAGGAAGCCATCTAGCTACTAACTACGGACCCGTATGTCTACAAAGAACTACTCACGCATCATATCAGAGAGGCACCAATGGACATGATGAACCCTTCCATGATGGTGTCTAGATTGGATCTGGTGGTTCTAGAACTTGCAGCGGCTGGAATTGATTTTCGTCGACTCCCCTAGGGTTTCTATAATATTGGGGTATTTATAGAGCAAAGAGGCGGTTCAGGGGGCACCCGAGGTGGGCACAACCCACCTGGGCGCGCCTGGGCCTCCAGGTGCGCCCTTTGTGGGTTGTGCTTCTCCACCCACTGGATGTCCTCTGGTCCAAAAAATCCACAGAAAGTTTCGCTGCGTTTGGACTCCGTTTGGTATTGATTTCCTACGATGTAAAAAATATGCAGAAAACAACAACTGGCACTTGGCACTATGTCAATAGGTTAGTACCAAAAAAGATATAAAATAATTGTAAAACATCCATGAATGATAATATAACAGCATGGAACAATAAAAAATTATAGATGCGTTGGAGACGTATCACGGGCCCCCCCCCTCCGAGGAAGCACAACTATGGAAGCACCATGTGCTTCTCGTGAAAACAAATTTGTGTCTCAGTGAGAAGCAAATACGTGCTTCTCAAGGAAGCACATATTTTTTTGCATGAAAGAAAAATTTCTTGAATTTTCTTTTCTCCAAAAACTATGGAAAACCATGTGAAAACCGAAAAGCTGAAAAAACCCGATAAATCAATCTAAAACCAAAAAGCGCATACAAAATAAAATAGAATGATAAGAATCCAGAGTGAGCGCTCAACACAAGACATGTGGCGGTGACTGGATGCACCACTTGGCGTGCTCCAAGAGCCCCAAAAGTGACCCCCTGAGGTCCCCGCAAGGGGTAAACTCCAGTTAGTTGATCTCCCGTATTTCCGGCCCTATGCGAGGAATCTACCCTGAAATGCCACCAACATAGCGACCTAGCATCTACCCCCACCGCCCGTCTATCCAGTATGCGTGCCGGCCCAGTCTGGTTTCTTCCAACTGTATTTTCTCTGTTTTTTCTTTCAACTTTTTCTTTTTTCTTTTTCTTTTCTTTTATTATCTCTCTTTCCTTTTTAAATTTTCTTTTCAATTTCAATTTCCTTTTTCTTTTTGCCATGTTTCTTAGTTATGTTTTTCACAATTTTCTGCTCTTTTGTTGTTTCGTTTCCTTTTTATACTGCTTTCGTGAATATTTTCTTTTCTTTGAACAAAATTTTGAAATTATGAACCATTTGGAAAAATTTGCTAATTTTTTTGTAATCATGAACATTTTTGACAAATTTGTGAATATTTTGCGATAATTAGAACATTTTTTGAACTCTTGAACATCAATCGGTGATTTTTTGAATAAACGAACCTTTTTAAAATTAATGATGTTTTTTACTAAACTGCATCAATGTTTTTTGAATTCATGACCTTTTTTAATAAGTGGACTTTTTTTTGGTTTAGTGACATTTTTTCAGAAATTTGGGAACAATACTTGGAAATTCTAAAATACTTATTCATGCTAACCGTGTCTAATTTTCCAATTCATTTTTTATTATTCAACAATTTCTTCACAGCCGTGAACATTTTTTGTCATAATTCCAAACATTTTATGAATCAGCGACATTTTATCTTACCTTTTTTTAATTTAAGTATATTTATGATTTCTTAAATATTATGTGTCAAATTTCAATATTTTTTTGACATTGTAAACTTTTTTGAAATCCTGTATTTTTTCCAAGAAGTAAAAAAAAAGAAGAAAAATATGATATTAAAAAACGAAGGCGTCCCGTCCCGCAAATGCCCCCCCCTCCGAAAATTGTATGTGGTGGTTACGTTTTTGTTTCAAAGAAAAACTTTTACTAAAATATGCATTTCTTGAAGTCCATGTGTTGGTTTCAAGGAGTTTACGAGTTGACCAAGGTGCTACTAAGGAGTTATCCAAAGATTGGTCATGTGAGTGTTGAGCTTATTGCAAACATGTCTTGAAGAAGAAGATTGTGTGATCAATTCATGTTTACCTTCAAGACATCATCCAAATGAAGAGAGTTGGAAAGATTCAAGGTTGATCAAGACTAAGTCAAGAGTGAATCAAGTTGAACTCAAAGTTAGTCAATAATTTGAAAATGATCCCACATTGTAGAATCTTCCCAAAATCGATTACGGGAAAACCGGGCAGCACGCTTTGCTACGGCACACATTTGCTCCATATTCCGGGCCCTACACGGGGAATAGGATCTACGTGCAGTGGCCTTAGAACAACTTTAGGCACTTAGGGCATCTTCAATGTCGAGCCATTAACCGCCCGCGACCGTCTGAACCACACGGTCCGGATGTGTTTTGCCATTCACCGTCGGCCTGTATCTATCCGCTGACCGATCCAAACTCGATTTTCCCCGCAAACCGAAAACAGAACAGGGGGGCCTTTGCGGGTGTCCGGACCGCTGACATGTATGCTTCTAACAACCTTGACCCATCCAAAACCCCTCTTCTACACTCGCGCGCTTTCCCGCCCAAAGGCAGCTGCTCACATTCATATCAACCCGGAGCGGGCGTGACCGCTTACTGGAGTTAGATTGAAGCGGCTCCCTGGCCTAGAGTGTTGCCCGCTGCTTGCCCCCTACGCACGTCTTCTCCAACATTGAAATGGCATCCCTCTGCCCTCCTACCTCCATTAAACCGACACGTGTGCCGAAGAACCTACTCAGACGCCCCGAGCGCCACATGTCTGTTCTTGTGCCGACCGGCATTAAACACCTCTCAGGCTAGCCCCTCGCATCTGCCCACTATATAAATGTGGCCACACGCCAAGCAAGAAGCGCACCTTGCCTCCGCTCTCCAACGAGGAAAATTAAATCATGGGAGGTTGCCGTCTCTTGGTTCGACAAAGGCTACCGCCACCGCGTCGCCCAGTTGCACAGATGGTGATTTGTCATCTTTGTGGGGCGTAGGCCACTGATGACCGTCTTCCCTGCCCCAAAAACCAACTCTGATATGTGCTTGGTGGCAGGGAAGGATGGCTGCTCTTCCCCTCCCGCTGAAAAATACCCTCTGAGGCTCACGGCAGTTCGATGAGCGGGCTGTCGGACATGGCAAAGACATGTCGTGGGAATGGAGATCCAGATCCGCCGTGGCTGACCATAGACAAGTTTTAGCATAGTTCGGAATTGTTTAATTAAAATATGTCTGAAATGTAAATGTTTTCATCCGGTTTATATGAAAATCATCTAGTTTGCATTTAATTCGTCTGAAAACTTAAAATATATGCGGGTAGCCTTAAATGGCCGGCTCCCGCATCTGTGTCCACGGATTGGTCCTGCCGGCCCGTAGACGGATGTAGTATCCGGTTTATGGGTCAGCGTTAGGGTTGCACTTAGAACAACGTTACTTCTCAATCATATCAAATTACCCAAAAAACAGAAAAAAACTCACACCAACATTAGGCGCATAACAAATCAGCTTTGGCACCGCAGTAGCCTTGTTTGTTTTCCCTAGTCTGTCAGCGAAAGTCCGTCACGCACTCGCCCTTGAGAATACACCTCAAGTTTTTGTTTTCATTGTTTTTTGTATAGCTCATCATTCATGTAGAATGGTAATATACCTCAAATTTAATATGCAGTAGAACGGTCAGGCTCAGCCTAACCTTTCAGAGCATCTGCAGCCGGATTTGACAAATCCGGGCTCTGAAACACAAGTGGAAGCACCTGGACATATCCACAGACAGTAACCAGTTACGCCTCAAATAATCTATTCCACTACCGGATATTTCAAATTATAAACCTCAAATTCATACTATTACATGCAACGAAAACCTAATCTTAAGTGGAGCTTGTCTGGCTATGCCGTGGCCATTTCCGGCAGCTGGCTGTGCTCCCCAGAGTGTTGGTCCAGTCGCTAGCGAGGTAGAGTAGGACATGAGACACGAGCCAGCTCACGGGACTCAAGGCGCTGTCGTCTCCTATGCCCTACTCTTCCTCATCGAAGCCCGGAATCTTAATGGTGCCAGTGGACGTGAGATCGATGATGATTCCGTCCTGCGAGGAGATGGCGACATCCACCACGACGTGGTTGCGTCGCCCGAACTGGTGCACCATATGGGGTGCCGGGGAATGCAACACCGACTCGCCAACGTCCACCGCCGCGAGGGCTACCACCGTCTCCCATGCCCGTTGCCTCACACGGTGGGCACGACGCGCCATGTTTGCGTCGAACGACGCCCATAGTGTGTTCACCTCCGCGTCAGCACGCCAACGGAGGGGTTGCACCTCTGCCATCGTGTTCGGATGCCAGATGGACCGCGTCGCCTACGGTGAGGCAGAAGGAACACACCTCATGACGGATCCATGCACCACTTGGGCGGATGCAATGGATTCCTAACGGAAGGAGTTCGAGCGCTGCTGTTGGGCGGCCTCCTCCCGGGAGCGGTGGATCCCAAGCCGAAAGATCATCTCCGCCTCGGGGCGGCGTGGGATGAGCTCGGGGTCGACATATCTGGAGGTGTAGCATCGGATCCGCTGCCCGCCATGTCGACGAAGGTCGGAGATCGCCAGCCGGGAGCTTGGGTCGCAGAGTGGAGTGGCTAGGGTTTGGTCCGGGGAGGGGATGAGATGGGGACGAATATATGTGGGGTCAGATGGTTCACCGTGGCCCGGGTCCGACGTGGCGGAAACGCCCGGTCTTGCCCGGGCCTCCCCATATACGACCCTTTTTTTGGGCAAGATATGAGGGGTGCCGGTCAGCCCCGACATTTGAGGCAGGTTTGAGGCGCCCGTCTGGTTCGGATTTTTTTAACCGATCAAGACCGGGGCATCCGCCTAGGCGTATGAGGGGGGTTTGAGGCTCCCGGCTGTAGATGCTCTCAGACTTACCATTATTAAGGGCATCTTCAATGTTAACCCGCAAATTTGTTCCCGCATCTGTCTTCAGATAGGGGGACCAGTCCGCCAACATGGAAGTGGGTGCCGGCCATCCAATGCTACTCGCATACATTCCAAACAAGGTTTAAACAAACTAGATGTAATTCATTACAATTCGGACATTTTTCATTAAAAAAATGGCCAGACCCTAAACCTATCCTACGGCGTCGCCCGTCGTCCATTTTTTTGTATTCCACATCGGCGAGCACGTCCTCCATCAGCAGTCTCCATGAGCGGGGGCCGGGTTCAAGACCCGTGAAGTGAAGGTGCGGTCTCCAGCGAGGAAGAGTAGAACATCGGAGAATGACCGGCCCACTTGGGACACAATGCCCTGCCGCCTCTGATGACCTACTTATCCTTGGAGGAGTCGGCGGCCTGTCCGTCGCCGGTGTCAGTGGACGTGAGGTTGATGACGGACGTAGATGGTCCCTCAATGTCCACCTGCCACATATGCCCCTGTAAGTTGGACGGCGGCGCGTCCTTGACCTCCTGCGCGGCCAGCGCGTGTGCGGTCGTGTCCAGCTGCACCGGCTTTGCTTTGCGAGCGGCGCCTTAAGCATGCGCAGCCTCGTAGAGCATTCGTTGCTTCGCAATGAAGTTCGGGTTCACCGCGGCCATGGCGGCCACAGCCTCCTGAAGGAAATATGCCCTAGAGGCAATAATAAAGTTATTATTTATTTCCTTATATCATGATAAATGTTTATTATTCATGCTAGAATTGTATTAACCGGAAACATGATACATGTGTAAATACATAGAGAAACAGAGTGTCACTAGTATGCCTCTACTTGACTAGCTCGTTGATCAAAGATGGTTATGTTTCCTAGCCATGGACAAAGAGTTGTCATTTGATTAACGGGATCACATCATTAGGAGAATGATGTGATTGACTTGACCCATTCCGTTAGCTTAGCACTCGACCGTTTAGTATGTTGCTATTGCTTTCTTCATGACTTATACATGTTCCTATGACTATGAGATTATGCAACTCCCGTTTACCGGAGGAACACTTTGTGTGCTACCAAATGTCACAACATAACTGGGTGATTATAAAGGTGCTCTACAGGTGTCTCCGAAGGTACTTGTTGGGTTGGCGTATTTCGAGATTAGGATTTGTCACTCCGATTGTCGGAGAGGTATCTCTGGGCCCACTCGGTAATGCACATCACTTAAGCCTTGCAAGCATTGCAACTAATGAGTTAGTTGGGGGATGATCTATTACGGAACGAGTAAAGAGACTTGCCGGTAACGAGATTGAACTAGGTATTGAGATACCGACGATCGAATCTCGGGCAAGTAAACATACCGATGACAAAGGGAACAATGTATGTTGTTATGCGGTTTGACCGATAAAGATCTTCGTAGAATATGTGGGAGCCAATATGAGCATCCAGGTTCCGCTATTGGTTATTGACCAGAGACGTGTCTCGGTCATGTCTACATAGTTCTCGAACCCGAAGGGTCCGCACGCTTAAAGTTCGATGACGGTTATATTATGAGTTTATGTGTTTTGATGTACCAAAGGTAGTTCGGAGTCCCGGATGTGATCACGGACATGACAAGGAGTCTCGAAATGGTCGAGACGTAAAGATCGATATATTGGACGACTATGTTTGGACCCCGGAATGGTTCCGGGAGTTTTCGGACATTTATCGGAGTACCGGGGTTACCGGAACACCCCGGGAAGCTATTGGGCCTTATGGGCCTTAGTGGAAAGGAGAGAGGGAGGCCAGGAGGTGGCATACGACCCCCCTTGCCCCAATCCGAATTGGGAAAGGGAAGGGGGCGGCGGCCCCTCTTCTCCTTCCTTCTCTCCACCTCCTCCTTCCCCCTTCTCCTACTTGGAATAGGAAGGGGGGGGGGGCAAACCTACTTGGAGTAGGATTGCCCCCCTTGGGCGCGCCTCTCCCCTAGGCCGGCCCTCTCCTCCTCCCCCCTTTATATACGGAGGAGGGGGGCACCCCATAGACACAACAATTAATCATTGATCTTTTAGCCGTGTGCGGTGCCCCCCTCCACCATAATCCACCTCGGTCATATCGTAGCGGTGCTTAGGCGAAGCCCTGCGTCGGTAGAACATCATCATCGTCACCACGCCGTCGTGCTGACGGAACTCTCCGTCAAAGCTCGGCTGGATCGGAGTTCGAGGGACGTCACCGAGTTGAACGTGTGCTAAACTGGGAGGTGCCGTTGTTGGAAATATGCCCTAGAGGCAATAATAATCTGGTTATTATTATATTTCCTTGTTCATGATAATTGTCTATTGTTCATGCTATAATTGTGTTATCCGGAAATCGGAATACATGTGTGAACACATAGACCATAACATGTCCCTAGTGAGCCTCTTGTTGACTAGCTCGTTGATCAATAGATGGTTACGGTTTCCTGACCATGGACATTGGATGTCATTGATAACGGGATCACATCATTAGGAGAATGATGTGATGGACAAGACCCAATCCTAAGCATAGCACTAGATCGTGTAGTTCGTTTGCTAAAGCTTTTCTAATGTCAAGTATCATTTCCTTAGACCATGAGATCGTGCAACTCCCGGATACCGTAGGAATGCTTTGGGTGTACCAAACATCACAACGTAACTGGGTGGCTATAAAGGTGCACTGCAGGTATCTCCGAAAGTGTCTGTTGGGTTGGCACGGATCGAGACTGGGATTTGTCACTCCGTATGATGGAGAGGTATCTCTGGGCCCACTCGGTAATGCATCATCATAATGAGCTCAATGTGACTAAGTAGTTAGTCACGGGATCATGCATTACGGAACGAGTAAAGTGACTTGCCGGTAATGAGATTGAACGAGGTATTGGGATACCGACGATCGAATCTCGGGCAAGTAACGTACCGATTGACAAAGGGAATTGTATACGGGATTGCTTGAATCCTCGACATCGCGGTTCATCTGATGAGATCATCGTGGAACATGTGGGAGCCAACATGGGTATCCAGATCCCGCTGTTGGTTATTGGCCGGAGAGATGTCTCGGTCATGTCTGCATGACTCCCGAACCCGTAGGGTCTACACACTTAAGGTTCGATGACGCTAGGGATATAGGGAAAGTTTGTACGTGGTTACCGAATGTTGTTCGGAGTCCCGGATGAGATCCCGGACGTCACGAGGAGTTCCGGAATGGTCCGGAGACGAAGATTTATATATGGGAAGTCCTTATTCGGTCGCCGGAAGTGTTCGGGGGTCTATCGGTATTGTACCGGGACCACCGAAAGGGTTCCATGGGTCCACCGAGAGGGTCCACCTGCCCCGGAGGGCCCTATGGGCTGAATATAGAGGGGAACCAGCCCCTAGGTGGGCTGGGCGCCAAAACCCCCTAGGGCCCATGCTAGGGTTTGGGGGAAACCCTAAAGGGGGCGCCCCCCTAGGCTTGGGGGGCAAGCCTCCCCCCTTGGACACCGCCCCCCCTCTAGATCCATCTGGAGGGGGCCGACCCCCCTCTCCCTTGCCCCTATAAATAGAGGGGGGTGGGAGGGCAGCCGGACCACATCCAAGGCGCGGCCCTCCTCCTCCCCAACACCTCCTCCTCCTCCTCCCGCGAAGCTTGGCGAAGCCCTGCCGGAGTACCACGTTGCTCCAACACCACCACGCCGTCGTGCTGCTCCTGGACGGAGTCTTCCCCAACCTCTCCCTCTCTCCTTGCTAGATCAAGGCGTGGGAGACGTCACCGGGCTGCACGTGTGTTGAACGCGGAGGCGCCATTGTTCGGCGCTTGGATCGGAATCAACCGCGATCTGAATCGCTACGAGTACGACTCCCTCATCCGTGTTCTTGTAACGCTTCCATGTCGCGATCTTCAAAGGTATGAAGATGCACTCCCCTCTTGTTGCTAGTAAACTCCATAGATTGATCTTGGTGATGCGTAGAAAATCTTTAATTTCTGCAACGATCCCCAACAGTGGCATCATGAGCTAGGTCTATGCGTAGTTTCTACGCATGAGTAGAACACAAGTTGTTGTGGGCGTCGATTTTGTCAATTTACTTGCCGTTACTAGTCTTATCTTGATTCGGATGAAGTGGCCCGGACCGACCTTACACGTACGCTTACGTGAGACAGGTTCCACCGACTGACATGCACTAGTTGCATAAGGTGGCTAGCGGGTGTCTGTCTCTCCCACTTTAGTCGGATCGGATTCGATGAAAAGGGTCCTTATGAAGGGTAAATAGAAATTGGCATATCACGTTGTGGTTTTGACGTAGGTAAGAAACGTTCTTGCTAGAAACCTATAGCAGCCACGTGAAAATTTGCAA
The DNA here is from genome assembly GCF_018294505.1 of Triticum aestivum. Taxonomy (NCBI): domain Eukaryota; kingdom Viridiplantae; phylum Streptophyta; class Magnoliopsida; order Poales; family Poaceae; genus Triticum; species Triticum aestivum. The sequence goes on from NC_057799.1 coordinate 56,647,338, forward strand.
CAACAATTAGAGGACGTCTAACTTGTTTTTGCAGCAAGTGTCATGTGATGTGATATGGCCAGAAGGATGTGATGAATGATATATGTGATGTATGAGATTGATCATGTTCTTGTAATAGGAATCACGACTTGCATGTCGATGAGTATGACAACCGGCAGGAGCCATAGGAGTTGTCTTAATTTATTTATGACCTACGTGTCAACTGAAACGTCATGTAATTACTTTACTTTATTGCTATCCGTTAGCCATAGTAGTAGAAGTAATAGTTGGCGAGACAACTTCATGAAGACACGATGATGGAGATCATGGTGTAATGCCGGTGACGAAGATGATCATGGCGCCCCGAAGATGGAGATCAAAAGGAGCAAAATGATATTGGCCATATCATGTCACTATTTGATTGCATGTGATGTTTATCATGTTTTACATCTTATTTGCTTAGAACGACGGTAGCATAAATGAGATGATCCCTCGCTTAAATTTCAGGAAAGTATTTCCCCTAACTGTGCACCGTTGCGAAGGTTCGTCGTTCCGAAGCACCACGTGATGATCGGGTGTGATAGGTTCTAACGTTCGCATACAACGGGTGTAAGCCAGATTTACACACGCAGTACACTTAGGTTGACTTGACGAGCCTAGCATGTACAGACATGGCCTCGGAACACAAGAGACCGAAAGGTCAAACATGAGTCGTATAGCAGATACGATCAACATGAAGATGTTCACCGATGATGACTAGTCCGTCTCACGTGATGATCGTACACGGCCTAGTTGACTCGGATCATGTATCACTTAGATGACTAGAGGGATGTCTGTCTGAGTGGGAGTTCATTAATAATTTGATTAGATGAACTTAATTATCATGAACTTAGTCTAAAATCTTTACAATATGTCTTGTAGATCAAATGGCCCACGCTAATGTCAACCTCAACTTCAACGCGTTCCTAGAGAAAACCAAGCTGAAAGAAGATGGTAGCAACTATACGGACTGGGTCCAGAACTTGAGGATCATCCTCATAGCTGCCAAGAAAGCATATGTCCTTGAAGCACCGCTAGGTGAAGCACCCGTCCCAGCAAACCAAGACGTTATGAACGCCTGGCAAACACGTGTTGATGATTACTCCCTGGTTCAGTGCGGCATGCTTTACAGCTTAGAACCGGGCCTCCAAAAGCGTTTCGAGCAGCACGGAGCATATGAGATGTTCCAAGAGCTGAAAATGGTTTTCCAAGCTCATGCCCGGGTCGAGAGATATGAAGTCTCCGACAAGTTCTACAGTTGTAAGATGGAGGAGAATAGTTCTGTCAGCGAACACATACTCAAAATGTCTGGGTTGCACAACCGCTTATCTCCGCTGGGAGTTAATCTCCCGGATGATGCAGTCATTGACAGAATCCTTCAGTCGCTCCCACCTAGCTACAAGAGCTTTGTGATGAACTTCAATATGCAGGGGATGGAAAAGACCATTCTTGAGGTATATTCAATGCTGAAATCAGCGGAGGTGGAGATCAAAAAGGAACATCAAGTGTTGATGGTGAATAAAACCACTAAGTTCAAGAAAGGCAAGGGTAAGAAGAACTTCAAGAAAGACGGCAAGGGAGTTGCCGCGCCCGGTAAGCAAGCTGCCGGGAAGAAGACAAAGAATGGACCCAAGCCTGAGACTGAGTGCTTTTATTGCAAGGGAAACGGTCACTGGAAGCGGAACTGCCCCAAGTACTTAGCGGATAAGAAGGCCGGCAATACCAAAGGTATATGTGATATACATGTTATTGATGTGTACCTAACCAGCACTCGTAGTAGCTCCTGGGTATTTGATACCGGTGCGGTTGCTCATATTTGTAACTCAAAGCAGGAGCTGCGGAATAAGCGGAGACTGGCGAAGGACGAGGTGACGATGCGCGTCGGGAATGGTTCCAAGGTCGATGTGATCGCCGTCGGCACGCTACCTCTACATTTACCTATGGGATTAGTTTTAAACCTCAATAATTGTTATTTAGTGCCAGCTTTGAGCATGAACATTGTATCTGGATCTCGTTTGATGCGAGATGGCTACTCATTTAAATCCGAGAATAATGGTTGTTCTATTTATATGAGAGATATGTTTTATGGTCATGCCCCGCTGGTCAATGGTTTATTCTTAATGAATCTCGAACGTGATGTTACACATATTCATAGTGTGAATGCCAAGAAATATAAGGTTGATAATGGTAGTCCCACATAATTGTGGCACTGCCGCCTTGGTCACATTGGTGTCAAATGCATGAAGAAACTCCATGCAGATGGACTTTTGGAGTCTCTTGATTATGAATCATTTGACACGTGCGAACCATGCCTCATGGGCAAAATGACCAAGACTCCGTTCTCCGGAACAATGGAGCGAGCAACCAACTTATTGGAAATCATACATACTGATGTGTGCGGTCCAATGAGCGTTGAGGCTCGCGGTGGCTATCGTTATGTTCTCACCCTCACTGATGACTTAAGTAGATATGGGTATGTCTACCTAATGAAACACAAGTCTGAGACCTTTCAAAAGTTCAAGGAATTTCAGAGTGAGGTTGAGAATCAACGTGACAGGAAAATAAAGTTCTTACGATCAGATCGTGGAGGGGAATATTTGAGTCACGAATTTGGCACACACTTAAGGAAATGTGGAATTGTTTGACAACTCACGCCGCCTGGAACACCTCAGCATAATGGTGTGTCCGAACGTCGTAATCGCACTCTATTGGATATGGTGCGTTCTATGATGTCTCTTACCGATCTACCGCTATCATTTTGGGGTTATGCTTTAGAGACTGCCGCATTCACTTTAAATAGGGTTCCGTCGAAATCCGTTGAGACGACACCGTATGAATTATGGTTTGGAAAGAAACCTAGGCTGTCGTTTCTTAAAGTTTGGGGATGCGATGCTTATGTCAAGAAACTTCAACCTGAAAAGCTCGAACCCAAGTCGGAAAAATGCGTCTTCATAGGATACCCTAAGGAAACCATTGGGTATACCTTCTACCTCAGATCCGAAGGCAAGATCTTCGTTGCCAAGAACGGGTCCTTTCTGGAGAAAGAGTTTCTCTCGAAAGAAGTAAGTGGGAGGAAAGTGGAACTTGATGAGATGACCCCTCTCGAACCAGAAAGTAGCGCAGCACAAGAAAATGTTTCTGTGGTGCCTGCACCACTAGAGAGGAAGTTAATGATGACGATCATGATCAAGTTACCACTAAACTTCGTAGGTCCACAAGGAAACGTTCCGCACCAGAGTGGTACGGCAACCCTGTCCTGGAAATCATGTTGTTGGACAACGGTGAACCTTCGAACTATGAAGAAGCAATGGCGGGCCCAGATTCCAACAAATGGCTTGAAGCCATGCAATCCGAGATAGGATCCATGTATGAAAACAAAGTATGGACTTTGACAGACTTGCCCGATGATCGGCGAGCGATAGAAAATAAATGGATCTTTAAGAAGAAGACAGGCGCGGATGGAAATGTTACCATCTATAAAGCTCGACTTGTCACTAAGGGTTATCGACAAGTTCAAGGAGTTGACTACAATGAGACCTTCTCACCCGTAGCGAAGCTGAAGTCCGTCCGAATCATGTTAGCAATTGCCGCACTCTATGATTATGAAATATGGCAAATGGACGTCAAATCGGCATTCCTTAACGGCTTCCTTAAGGAAGAATTGTATATGATGCAGCCGGAAGGTTTTGTCGATCCTAAGAATACTGACAAGGTATGCAAGCTCCAGCGCTCAATCTATGGGCTGGTGCAGGCATCTCGGAGTTGGAACATTCGCTTTGATGAGATGATCAAAGCGTTTGGGTTTACACAGACTTATGGAGAAGCCTGTGTTTACAAGAAAGTGAGTGGGAGCTCCGTAGCATTTCTGGTATTATATGTGGATGACATATTGTTGATCGGAAATGATATAGAATTTCTGGATAACATAAAGGGATATTTGAATAAGAGTTTTTCTATGAAGGACCTCGGTGAAGCTGCTTATATATTGGGCATCAAGATCTATAGAGATAGATCAAGACACTTAATTGGACTTTCACAAAGCACATACCTTGACAAAGTTTTGAAGAAGTTCAAAATGGATCAAGCAAAGAAAGGGTTCTTGCCTGTGTTACAAGGTGTGAAGTTGAGTAAGACTCAATGCCCGACCACTGCAGAAGATAGAGAGAAAATGAAAGATGTTCCCTATGCTTCAGCCATAGGCTCTATCATGTATGCGATGCTGTGTACCAGACCTGATGTGTGCCTTGCTATTAGTTTAGCAAGGAGGTACCAAAGTAATCCAGGAGTGGATCACTGGACAGCGGTCAAGAACATCCTGAAATATCTGAAAAGGACTAAGGATATGTTTCTCGTATATGGAGGTGACAAAGAGCTCATCGTAAGGGGTTACGTTGATGCAAGCTTTGACACTGATCCGGACGATTCGAAATCGCAAACCGGATACGTATTGACATTGAACGGTGGAGCTGTCAGTTGGTGCAGTTCCAAGCAAAGTGTCGTGGCGGGATCTACGTGTGAAGCGGAATACATAGCTGCTTCGGAAGCAGCGAATGAAGGAGTCTGGATGAAGGAGTTCATATCCGATCTAGGTGTCATACCTAGTACATCGGGACCAATGAAAATCTTTTGTGATAATACTGGTGCAATTGCCTTAGCAAAGGAATCCAGATTTCACAAGAGAACCAAGCACATCAGAAGACGCTTCAATTCCATCCGGGATTTAGTCCAGGTGGGAGACATAGAAATTTATAAGATACATACGGATCTGAATGTAGCAGATCCGTTGACTAAGCCTCTTCCACGAGCAAAACATGATCAGCACAAAGACTCCATGGGTGTAAGAATCATTACTATGTAATCTAGATTATTGACTCTAGTGCAAGTGGGAGACTGAAGGAAATATGCCCTAGAGGCAATAATAAAGTATTATATATTTCCTTATATCATGATAAATGTTTATTATTCATGCTAGAATTGTATTAACCGGAAACATAATACATGTGTGAATACATAGACAAACAGAGTGTCACTAGTATGCCTCTGCTTGACTAGCTCGTTAATCAAAGATGGTTATGTTTCCTAGCCATAGACATGAGTTGTCATTTGATTAACGGGATCACCTCATTAGGAGAATGACGTGATTGACATGACCCATTACGTTAGCTTAGCACCCGATCGTTTAGTATGTTGCTATTGCTTTCTTCATGACTTATACATGTTCCTATGACTATGAGATTATGCAACTCCCGTTTACCGGAGGAACACTTTGTGTGCTACCAAACGTCACAACGTAACTGGGTGATTATAAAGGTGCTCTACAGGTGTCTCCAAAGGTACTTGTTGGGTTGGCGTATTTCGAGATTAGGATTTGTCACTCCGATTGTCGGAGAGGTATCTCTGGGCCCACTCGGTAATGCACATCACTATAAGCCTTGCAAGCATTGTGACTAATGAGTTAGTTGCGGGATGATGTATTACGGAACGAGTAAAGAGACTTGCCGGTAACGAGATTGAACTAGGTATCGAGATACCGACGATCGAATCTCGGGCAAGTAACATACCGATGACAAAGGGAACAACGTATGTTGTTATGCGGTCTGACCGATAAAGATCTTCGTAGAATATGTGGGAGCCAATATGGGCATCCAGGTCCCGCTATTGGTTATTGACCGGAGAGGTGTCTCGGTCATGTCTACATAGTTCTCGAACCCAAAGGGTCCGCACGCTTAAAGTTACGATGATAGTTTTATTATGAGTTTATATGTTTTGATGTACCGAAGGTTGTTCGGAGTCCCGGATGTGATCACGGACATGACGAGGAGTCTCGAAATGGTCGAGATGTAAAGATTGATATATTGGATGACTGTATTCGGACACCGGAAGTGTTCCGGAGAAGTTTCGGATTAAACCGGAGTGCCGGAGGGTTACCGGAACCCCCCGGGGAAGTATTGGGCCTTAGTGGGCCTTGAGGGGAGAGAGAGGGCAGCAGCCAGGAGGTGGTGCGCCCCCTCCCAGGAGGAGTCCTAGTTGGACTAGGAGAGGGGGGCGCAGCCCCCTTTCCCTCTCCCTCTCCCTCTCTTTCCTTCCCCCTTCTGTTCCTAGTAGGACTAGGAAAGGGGAGTCCTACTCCTACCAGGAGGAGGACTCCCCCCCTCTCCTTGGGGCGCCCATAGGCAGCTGGCCTCCCCCTTGCTCCTTTATATACGGGGGCAGGGGGGCACCTCTAAACACACTTGATATACGATATTTTAGCCGTGTGCGGTGCCCCCTCCACCAGATTACACCTTGATAATACCGTCGCGGAGCTTAGGCGAAGCCCTGCGTCGGTGGAACATCATCATCGTCACCACGCCGTCGTGCTGACGAAACTCTCCCTCAACACTCGGCTGGATCGGAGTTCGAGGGACGTCATCGAGCTGAACGTGTGTAGAACTTCGGAGGTGCCGTGCGTTCGGTACTTGATCGGTCGGATCGTGAAGACGTACGACTACATCAACCGCGTTGTGATAACGCTTCCGCTGTCGGTCTACGAGGGTACGTGGACAACACTCTCCCCTCTCGTTGCTATGCATCACCATGATCTTGCGTGTGCGTAGGAATTTTTTTGAAATTACTACGTTCCCCAACAGCAGTTGCAAGCAAAGCGTCGTGGCGGGATCTACATGTGAAGCGGAGTACATGGCAGCCTCGGAGGCAGCACATGAAGCTATCTGGATGAAGGAGTTCATTGCCGACCTAGGAGTTATTCCCAATGCATCGGGGCCGATGACTCTCTTCTGTGACAACACTGGAGCTATTGCCCTTGCCAAGGAGCCCAGGTTTCACAAGAAGACCGGGCACATCAAGCGTCGCTTCAACTCCATTCGTGAAAATGTTCAAAATGGAGACATAGATATTTGTCAAGTGCATACAGATTTGAATGTCGCAGATCCGTTGACTAAACCTCTTCCACGAGCGAAACATGATCAACACCAGAACTCTATGGGTGTACGATTCATCACAATGTAACTAGATTATTGACTCTAGTGCAAGTGGGAGACTGTTGGAAATATGCCCTAGAGGCAATAATAAACTGGTTATTATTATATTTCCTTGTTCATGATAATTGTCTATTGTTCATGCTATAATTGTGTTATCCGGAAATCGTAATACATGTGTGAACACATAGACCATAACATGTCCCTAGTGAGCCTCTAGTTGACTAGCTCGTTGATCAATAGATGGTTACGGTTTCCTGACCATGGACATTGGATGTCATTGATAACGGGATCACATCATTAGGAGAATGATGTGATGGACAAGACCCAGTCCTAAGCATAGCACTAGATCGTGTAGTTCGTTTGCTAAAGCTTTTCTAATGTCAAGTATCATTTCCTTAGACCATGAGATCGTGCAACTCCCGGATACCGCAGGAATGCTTTGGGTGTACCAAACATCACAACGTAACTGGGTGGCTATAAAGGTGCACTGCAGGTATCTCCGAAAGTGTCTGTTGGGTTGGCACGGACCGAGACTGGGATTTGTCACTCCGTATGACGGAGAGGTATCTCTGGGCCCACTCGGTAATGCATCATCATAATGAGCTCAATGTGACTAAGTAGTTAGTCATGGGATCATGCATTACGGAACGAGTAAAGTGACTTGCCGGTAACGAGATTGAACGAGGTATTGGGATACCGACGATCGAATCTCGGGCAAGTAACGTACCGATTGACAAAGGGAATTGTATACGGGATTGCTTGAATCCTCGACATCGCGGTTCATCCGATGAGATCATCGTGGAACATGTGGGAGCCAACATGGGTATCCAGATCCCGCTGTTGGTTATTGGCCGGAGAGATGTCTCGGTCATGTCTGCATGACTCCCGAACCCGTAGGGTCTACACACTTAAAGTTCGATGACGCTAGGGTTATAGGGAAAGTTTGTACGTGGTTACCGAATGTTGTTCGGAGTCCCAGATGAGATCCCGGACATCACGAGGAGTTTCGGAATGGTCCGGAGACGAAGATTTATATATGGGAAGTCCTTATTCGGTCGCCGGAGTGTTTGGGGGTCTATCGGTATTGTACCGGGACCACCGAAAGGGTTCAGGGGGTCCACCGAGAGGGTCCACCTGCCCCGGAGGGCCCTATGGGCTGAACATAGAGGGGAACTAGCCCCTAGGTGGGCTGGGCGCCAAAACCCCCTAGGGACCATGCGCCTAGGGTTTGGGGGAAACCCTAAAGGGGGCGCCCCCCTTGGCTTGGGGGGCAAGCCTCCCCCCCTTGGCTGCCGCCCCCCTCTAGATCCATCTGGAGGGGGCCGGCCCCCTCTCCCTTGCCCCTATAAATAGAGGGGGGTGGGAGGGCAGCCGGACCACATCCAAGGCGCAGCCCTCCCCCTCCCCAACACCACCTCCTCCTCCCGCGAAGCTTGGCGAAGCCCTGCCGGAGTACCACGCTGCTCCAACACCACCACGCCGTCGTGCTGCTCCTGGACGGAGTCTTCCCCAACCTCTCCCTCTCTCCTTGATGGATCAAGGCGTGGGAGACGTCACCGGGCTGCACGTGTGTTGAAGGCGGAGGCGCCGTTGTTCGGCGCTTGGATCGTAATCAACCGCGATCTGAATCGCTACGAGTACGATTCCCTCATCCGCGTTCTTGTAACGCTTCCGTGTTGCGATCTTCAAAGGTATGAAGATGCACTCCCCTCTCGTTGCTAGTAAACTCCATAGATTGATCTTGGTGATGCGTAGAAAATCTTTAATTTCTGCAACGATCCCCAACAGCCGTGCGTTCGGTACTTGATCGGTCGGATCATGAAGACGTACGACTACATCAACTGTGTTGTGCTAACGCTTCCGCTTTCGGTCTACGAGGGTACGTGGACACACTCTCCCCTCTCGTTGCTATGCATCACCATGATCTTGCGTGTGCGTAGGATTTTGTTTGAAATTACTACGTTTCCCAAAAGTGGCATCCGAGCCAGGTTTTATGCGTTGATGTTATATGCACGAGTAGAACACAAGTGAGTTGTGGGCGATACAAGTCATACTGCTTACCAGCATGTCATACTTTGGTTCGGCGGTATTGTTAGATGAAGCGGCCCGGACCGACATTACGCGTACGCTTACGCGAGACTGGTTTTACCGCCGTGCTTTGCACACAGGTGACTAGCAGGTGTCAGTTTCTCAAACTTTAGTTGAACCGAGTGTGGCTACGCCCGGTCCTTGAGAAGGTTAAAACAACACTAAATTGACGAACTATCGTTGTGGTTTTGATGCGTAGGTAAGAACGGTTCTTGAGCCCGTAGCAGCCACGTAAAACTTGCAACAACAAAGTAGAGGACGTCTAAATTGTTTTTGCAGGGCATGTTGTGATGTGATATGGTCAATGCATGATGCTATATTTTATTGTATGAGATGATCATGTTTTGTAACCAAGTTTATCAGCAACTAGCAGGAGCCATATGGTTGTCGCTTTATTGTATACAATGCAATCGCCCTGTAATTGCTTTACTTTATCACTAAGCGGTAGCGATAGTCGTAGAACCAATAGTTGGCGAGACAACAACGATGCTACGATGGAGATCAAGGTGTTGCGTCAGTGACGATGGTGATCATGACGGTGCTTCGGAGATGGAGATCACAAGCACAAGATGATGATGACCATGTCATATCACTTATATTGATTGCATGTGATGTTTATCTTTTATGCATCTTATTTTGCTTTGATTGACGGTAGCATTATAAGATGATCTCTCACTAAATTTCAAGATAAAAGTGTTCTCCCTGAGTATGCACCGTTGCCAAAGTTCGTCGTGCCAGACACCACGTGATGATCGGGTGTGATAAGCTCTACGTCCATCTACAACGGGTGCAAGCCAGTTTTGGACATGCAGAATACTCAGGTTAAACTTGACGAGCCTAGCATATGCAGATATGGCCTCGGAACACTGAGACCGAAAGGTCGAGCATGAATCATATAGTAGATATGATCAACATAGTGATGTTCACCATTGAAAACTACTCCATTTCACGTGATGATCGGTTATGGTTTAGTTGATTTGGATCACGTGATCACTTAGATGATTAGAGGGATGTCTATCTAAGTGGGAGTTCTTAAGTAATATGATTAATTGAACTTAAATTTATCATGAACTTAGTACCTGATAGTTTTTTTGCATGTCTATGTTTTTTGTAGATAGATGGCTCGTGCTGTTGTTCCGTTGAATTTTAATGCATTCCTTGAGAAAGCAAAGTTGAAAGATGATGGTAGCAATTACACGGACTGGGTCCGTAACCTGAGGATTATCCTCATTGCTGCATAGAAGAATTACGTCCTGGAAGCACCGCTAGGTGCCAAACCTACTGCAGGAGCAACACCAGATGTTATGAATGTCTGGCAGAGCAAAGTTGATGACTACTCGATAGTTCAGTGTGCCATGCTTTACGGCTTAGAACCAGGACTTCAACGATGTTTTGAACGTCATGGAGCATATGAGATGTTCTAGGAGTTGAAGTTAATATTTCAAGCAAATGCCCAGATTGAGAGATATGAAGTCTCCAATAAGTTCTACAGCTGCAAGATGGAGGAGAATAGTTCTGTCAGTGAGCATATATTTAGAATGTCTGGGTATAACAATCACTTGTTCAACTGAGAGTTAATCTTCCGGATGATAGCGTCATTGACATAATTCTTCAATCACTGCCACCAAGCTACAAAAGCTTCGTGATGAACTATAACATGCAAGGGATGGATAAGATGATTCCCGAGCTCTTCGCAATGCTAAAGGCTGCGGAGGTAGAAATCAAGAAGGAGCATCAAGTGTTGATGGTCAATAAGACCACCAGTTTCAAGAAAAAGGGCAAAGGGAAGAAGAAGGGGAACTTCAAGAAGAACAACAAACAAGTTGCTGCTCAGGAGAAGAAACCCAAGTCTAGACCTAAGCCTGAGACTGGGTGCTTCTACTGCAAGCAGACTGGTCACTGGAAGCGGAACTGCCCCAAGTATTTGGCGGATAAGAAGGATGGCAAGGTGAACAAAGGTATATGTGATATACATGTTATCGATGTGTACCTTACCAGAGCTCGCAGTAGCACTTGGGTATTTGATACTGGTTCTGTTGCTAATATTTGCAACTCGAAATAGGGACTACGGATTAAGCGGACACTGGCTAAGGACGAGGTGACGATGCGCGTGGGAAACGGTTCCAAAGTCGATGTGATTGCCGTTGGCACGCTACCTCTACATCTACCTTCGGGATTAGTATTAGACCTAAATAATTGTTATTTGGTGCCAGCGTTGAGCATGAACATTATATCTGGATCTTCTTTGATGCGAGACGGTTATTCATTTAAATCAGAGAATAATGGTTGTTCTATTTATACGAGTAATATCTTTTATGGTCATGCACCCTTGAAGAGTGGGCTATTTTTAATGAATCTCGATAGTAGTGATACACATATTCACTATGTTGAAGCCAAAAGATGCAGAGTTGATAATGATAGTGCAACTTATTTGTGGCACTGCCGTTTGGATCATATTGGTGTAAAGCGCATGAAGAAACTCCATCCTGATGGACTTTTGGAAGCACTTGATTATGAATCACTTGGTACTTGCGAACCATGCCTCATGGGCAAGATGACCAAAACACCGTTCTCCGGAACTATGGAGAGAGCAACCGATTTATTGGAGATCATACATACTGATGTATGTGGTCCAATGAATGTTGAGGCTCGCGGCGGGTATCGTTATTTTCTCACCTTCACAGATGATTTAAGCAGATATGGGTATATCTACTTAATGAAACATAAGTCTGAAACATTTCAAAAGTTCAAAGAATTTCAGAGTGAAATTAAAAATCATCGTAACAAGAAAATAAAGTTTCTACGATCTGATCGTGGAGGAGAATATTTGAGTTACGAGTTTGGTCTACATTTGAAACAATGCGGAATAGTTTCGCAACTCACGCCACCCGGAACACCACAGCGTAATGGTGTGTCCGAACGTCGTAATCGTACTTTACTAGATATGGTGCGATCTATGATGTCTCTTACTGATTTACCGCTATCGTTCTGGGGTTATGCTTTAGAGACGGCCTCATTCACGTTAAATAGGGCACCATCAAAATCCGTTGAGACAACGCCTTATGAACTGTGGTTTGGCAAGAAACCAAAGTTGTTGTTTCTTAAAGTTTGGGGCTGCGATGCTTATGTGAAAAAGCTTCAACCTGATAAGCTCGAACCCAAATCGGAGAAATGTGTCTTCATAGGATACCCAAAGGAAACTGTTGGGTACACCTTCTATCACAGATCCGAAGGCAAGACATTCGTTGCCAATAATGGATCCTTTCTAGAGAAGGAGTTTCTCTCGAAAGAAGTGAGTGGGAGGAAAGTAGAACTTGATGAGGTAACCGTACCTGCTCCCTTATTGGAAAGTAGTTCATCACAGAAACCGGTTCCTGTGACGTCTGTACCAATTAGTGAAGAAGTTAATGATGATGATCATGAAACTTCAGATCAAGTTGTTACTGAACCTCGTAGGTCAACCAGAGTAAGATCCGCACCAGAGTGGTACGGTAATCCTGTTCTGGAGGTTATGTTACTAGACCATGACGAACCTACGAACTATGAAGAGGCGATGGTGAGCCCAGATTCCGAAAAATGGCTTGAGGCCATGAAATCTGAGATGGGATCCATGTATGAGAACAAAGTGTGGACTTTGGTTGACTTGCCCGATGATCGGCAGACCATCGAGAATAAATGGATCTTCAAGAAGAAGACTGACGCTGACGGTAATGTTACTGTCTATAAAGCTCGACTTGTTGCAAAAGGTTTTCGACAAGTTCAAGGGGTTGACTACGATGAGACTTTCTCACCCGTAGCGATGCTTAAGTCTGTCCGAATCATGTTAGCAATTGCCGCATTTTATGATTATGAAATTTGGCAAATGGATGTGAAAACTGCATTCCTGAATGGATTTCTGGAAGAAGAGTTGTATATGATGCAACCGGAAGGTTTTGTCGATCCAAAGGGAGCTAACAAAGTGTGCAAGCTCCAGCGATCCATTTATGGACTGGTGCAAGCCTCTCGGAGTTGGAATAAACGTTTTTATAGTGTGATCAAAGCATATGGTTTTATACAGACTTTTGGAGAAGCCTGTATTTACAAGAAAGTGAGTGGGAGCTCTGTAGCATTTCTGATATTATATGTGGATGACATATTGTTGATCGGAAATGATATAGAATTTCTGGATAGCATAAAGGGATATTTGAATAAGAGTTTTTCTATGAAGGACCTCGGTGAAGCTGCTTATATATTGGGCATCAAGATCTATAGAGATAGATCAAAACACTTAATTGGACTTTCACAAAGCACATACCTTGACAAAGTTTTGAAGAAGTTCAAAATGGATCAAGCAAAGAAAGGGTTCTTGCCTGTGTTACAAGGTGTGAAGTTGAGTAAGACTCAATGCCCGACCACTGCAGAAGATAGAGAGAAAATGAAAGATGTTCCCTATGCTTCAGCCATAGGCTCTATCATGTATGCGATGCTGTGTACCAGACCTGATGTGTGCCTTGCTATTAGTTTAGCAAGGAGGTACCAAAGTAATCCAGGAGTGGATCACTGGACAACGGTCAAGAACATCCTGAAATACTTGAGAAGGACTAAGGATATGTTTCTCGTTTATGGAGGTGACAAAGAGCTCGTCGTAAGTGGTTACGTCGATGCAAGCTTTGACACTGATCCGGACGATTCTAAATCGCAAACCGGATACGTGTTTATATTGAACGGTGGAGTTGTCAGTTGGTGCAGTTCTAAACAAAGCGTCGTAGAGGAATCTACATGTGAAGCGGAGTACATAGCTGCTTCGGAAGCAGCAAATGAAGGAGTCTGGATGAAGGAGTTCATATCCGATCTAGGTGTCATACCTAGTGCATCAGGTCCAATGAAAATCTTTTGTGACAATACTGGTGCAATTGCTTTGGCAAAGGAATCCAGATTTCACAAGAGAACCAAGCACATCAAGAGACGCTTCAACTCCATCCGGGATCAAGTCCAGGTGGGAGACATAGAGATTTGCAAAATACATACGGATCTGAATGTTGCAGACCCATTGAATAAGCCTCTTCCACGAGCAAAACATGATCAGCACCAAGACTCCATGGGTGTTAGAATCATTACTGTGTAATCTAGATTATTGACTCTAGTGCAAGTGGGAGACTGAAGGAAATATGCCCTAGAGGCGATAATAAAGTTATTATTTATTTCCTTATATCATGATAAATGTTTATTATTCATGCTAGAATTGTATTGACCGGAAACATGATACATGTGTGAATACATAGACAAACAGAGTGTCACTAGTATGCCTCTGCTTGACTAGCTTGTTGATCAAAGATGGTTATGTTTCCTAGCCATGGACAAAGAGTTGTCATTTGATTAACGGGATCACATCATTAGGAGAATGATGTGATTGACTTGACCCATTCCGTTAGCTTAGCACTCGATCGTTTAGTATGTTGCTATTGCTTTCTTCATGACTTATACATGTTCCTATGACTATGAGATTATGCAACTCCCGTTTACCGGAGGAACACTTTGTGTGCTACCAAACGTCACAACGTAACTGGGTGATTATAAAGGTGCTCTACAGGTGTCTCCGAAGGTACTTGTTGGGTTGGCGTATTTTGAGATTAGGATTTGTCACTCCGATTGTCGGAGAGGTATCTCTGGGCCCACTCGGTAATGCACATCACTTAAGCCTTGCAAGCATTGCAACTAATGAGTTAGTTGCGGGATGATGTATTACGGAACGAGTAAAGAGACTTGCCGGTAACGAGATTGAACTAGGTATTGAGATACCGACGATCGAATCTCGGGCAAGTAAACATACCGATGACAAAGGGAACAACGTATGTTGTTATGCGGTTTGACCGATAAAGATCTTCGTAGAATATGTGGGAGCCAATATGAGCATCCAGGTTCCGCTATTGGTTATTGACCAGAGCACGCTTAAAGTTCGATGACGGTTATATTATGAGTTTATGTGTTTTGATGTACCGAAGGTAGTTCGGAGTCCCGGAAGTGATCACGGATATGACGAGGAGTCTCGAAATGGTCGAGACGTAAAGATCGATATATTGGACGACTATGTTTGGACACCGGAATGGTTCCGGGAGTTTTCGGACATTTATCGGAGTACCGGGGGTTACCGAAACCCCCCGGGAAGCTATTGGGCCTTATGGGCCTTAGTGGAAAGGAGAGAGGGAGGCCAGGAGGTGGCGCACGGCCCCCCTTGCCCCAATCCGAATTGGGAAAGGGAAGGGGGCGGCGGCCCCCCTTCTCCTTCCTTCTCTCCACCTCCTCCTTCCCCCTTCTCCTACTTAGAATAGAAAAGGGGGGGCCAAACCTACTTGGAGTAGGAGTGCCCCCCCCCTTGGGCGCGCCTCTCCCCTAGGCCGGCCCTCTCCTCCTCCCCCCTTTATATACGGAGGAGGGGGGCACCCCATAGACACAACAATTGATCATTGATCTTTTAGCCGTGTGCGGTGCCCCCTTCCACCATAATCCACCTCGGTCATATCGTAGCGGTGCTTAGGCGAAGCCCTGCGTCGGTAGAACATCATCATCGTCACCACGCCGTCGTGCTGACGGAACTCCCCCTCAAAGCTCGGCTGGATCGGAGCTCGAGGGACGTCATCGAGTTGAACGTGTGCTAAACTCGGAGGTGCCGTGCGTTTACTTGATCGGTCGGATCGTGAGACGTACGACTACATCAACTGCGTTGTGCTAACGCTTCCGCTTTCGGTCTACGAGGGTACGTGGACACACTCTCCCCTCTCGTTGCTATGCATCACCATGATCTTGCGTGTACGTAGGATTTTTTTTGAAATTACTACGTTCCCCAACACCTCCTCACTTGCGCGCTCGCCGTAGATTTGACCCTCCGCCAGCAGGTGCTGCTCGAGGGGGAACAGGTTGTACATCTGCTCCTCCTGCACCTGTCGGAACGCCGACGTCGGAGGCGGCGGGTAGATATTCATCCCGTCCCGTATAGTAATGTATCTCCGGCAATTAACTGACGCGGACATCGGGATGCAACGCGGCCGGCGCTCTCGGCCAGCGTGCCGCTTCAATGCCGATGCTAGTGAGAGGCCGCGTTCGCTCTGGGTCAGCGTCAATGCGGAGCGGCCACTCTACAGTGGCATGAATGTGGGCAGCTGGTGCCGGGCGGGAACGCGCGAGGGCGAGGGGGGAGGATTTGGTGGGCTATGGTAGTCAGGATCGGGCGTGACAGCGGTTCCGGTCGCCCACAAAGCCCCCCCCCCCCCCCCAAGTTTGTCTCCGTTTTGCGGGCTAAAGCGCGCCCGCCGATACATGACCGCGTTGGATGACAAAACATGTTCGAAACACATGATCCAGACGGTTAAGGGCAGTTTGAGGATCAGCATTGGAGATGCCTTAACTAACAAGCCTTCACAAGCTGGATTTATGATGCCGTCGACAAGTCTCACCCTAAATTTGTCTTCCACTGGAAAAAAACGGATAAGCTGAGGAAAACTCAGACCACGCACACACAGACACAGCTTTACTTTCTTCACCACACAATCAATTTCACAAATTCAAACGACGATCAACTTGTAAAAGTTGGTGTGAACTCTCTGAGTCTCTGTTCATTGTCACAGTATATTCTGCGGCCTCTGCTTTTGCTTCCATGTACTAGCCGCATGCACGCATGCATGGTTGCATGCGCGTCTCACACTTGGGTGGTGCACTTCTATCGGCCTTGTGGATCAAGTCCAGATGCTCCATTACATTTGGGAGATGTCACTTTAGGCTAAAAGTAAGGACTACTACTGGCGTACATAGCGTGTGGTTTATTACCACTTGCACTTACCACACCACGTGTTCGTATACACTACAGTCTACAGAGACGCTAAGCTGTGCGCCACGCCAATGTCGACACCTGGTGGATACGCCGTCGACCAAATCTTTTCCTTCCTTCACTTTTTCACCTAATGGGATTTACAGCACGTTGAGAATTACCATAACCAACCAGAACTAGGTCGATCTTACCATAGCCAGCTACCTTTCCATATCCTTTTCTTAGCAGCCAAGTTGCACATCACTGCTCCACTCCATGGATGCTTAGCTGCTCGCTTCATTGCTTGTAGCTCTGGCCGAGATAGTTACGCAGAACTCCTGCTGCATCGTCCAATAGTACCGGCTGTGAAGTCTCTCTCTCTCTATATATATATATTCTTGGACTATTCAGTCTGTTTTCTTGTCTCTAATAAGTTGGTGACACTGCTGGAGAGCGATCTCGAAGGGATAAGCGTCAAGTTGTTATCGCCTGATCATCGCCCCCCTCCCATTAAGGTCTCACTCCTCCGCCCCTTTTGTGAGCTAGCGCAATTGGCGTGGATTATTGGTTTAAATCATACGTTACCTAACATAAAAATCTACCGGAAGCTTCGCGGAGCGCTTCATATTGACGTAGGCGACGACGTGCATGGCTGACATGTCTGCCGATGCCGGCCGCTAGCTAGCTCTTGCTTGACAAACGGCGCTTTCTTCCATGTCAAATGCTATTTTCCCTGACGTCTCAGTGGCCAGACAGGATGGCCTTATCGTCTGATTTGGAATCGGTGGCCTGCCTTGTTACGGCAGTGCGTACTACTGATCATTAGCTGGTCAAGTCGTCGTGCATGTACATGTCTTTTCCAGGAACCTCACGTAGTAAAAATCACAGTAGCTAGTGCGGTACGTGGTTATTTCGGATCTTTTCTCCCTTTCGTGAGTGGAGTTTGTGCATTCAGATGTCTGCAGGTTGTTCCTACAACGTGTGTAAAAGGTTATCTGGCTACTCTGAGCTTCTACTTTAGGGCATGTACAATGATGCTATCTTAGGAGTGCTACATAGGATAAATGATGAGATGGAGGAAAGAGAACTCTTAAGAAAATATTTGTCTTCTCTTATTTAAGATAAGACAAGAGATGATCTCTTATCATAATATGTGCCACCACGTTTCTAGGAATGTCTAGTTATTGAAGATAAGACTAAGAGATGACCCATTGTAGACATATTTTTTTATCATCACTAAATTACATGAAGACCACGCCGACGAGGTACGTTTATGGTGGAATGAGGATGAGGAGCTATCGAAGTCTTTTTGCGCCGAGTCAAAAGCGGCACGCGCTCGGGGCCATACATGCATGCATGAACGAAACTGAAACTGAAAGTGAAACCCCTCAACTGACCGAATTCACGCCAGGTCTCTCGTGCGTATGCAGTGAGGCAATTCCATGAAGGCTGCAGTAGCATTAATACGGCCATAAACTTATATTTTCATTTTCCCTTCTCAGCTTATTCGACATGTATACTCATCGTCCTGACCTCACATGCACGTACACGTACCACACCATTTATTCATCACGTCGACACGTTACTCGGAGCGTTTCTGTCTCTCGGAGACAGGGAGACCAGTGCGACTTGGCGCAAAACAACAGGGGATGGAAGGAAGAATACTCGGTGGATATACCGGCCTTGCTTGCACGTGTGGTGCGTTCGGATAACCACACCAAGACTTTTTGCACAACCACGAGCTACCTTAACCGCCGGAACTCAGCATAGCTCGAATCGATTGATTCTTTATGGTGGAATCTGCCCATTCGTATTTAAATTCTAGATTTGATGCGGGTGGTCGCATTTTTTCAATTTATTTTCGACTCTTTGGCATTACTCTTTCGGCGTGTCCATCAATTCTGAGGTGTCTATAATAATTTCGTCAATCTCAAGATCTGAGGCTCAATTTCTCGGAGGTAAACTGTGATTACTTGCTTTCTTAGGGATGAGAGAGAGTGTGTGTATACTTTTCTTTTGAACAGTAGTCAGGGTACAGAGGGACCCGACGAGCACCGTTTCTCATTTAGAGAAAACAAAATTACAAGCAGTCCTTGACTTTTACAAGGACTTTCAACTAAGAAACAAGATTACAACTGGGTTCAAAAGTAGTTTCAATGTGCATACTGTTGAAGTATATTGCCCACCTCCCTCCATCAGTTCGGACCTTTGGATGAGTTGGCTGGAGCATGAATTCAATATGGTATCCGAGCCAAGAGGTCTTGAGTTCAAGACCCTGCCAACGCAGTATTAAATAAACGATTCTGCGGCCTACACCGATTCCACATCTAAGGACTAAAACAGCCTAGACGTGAGGGGGAGTGTTGAAGTATATTGCCCACCTCCCTCTATCAGTTCGGACTTTTGGATGAGTTGGCTGAAGCATGAATTCAATACATACAATCATACCGATGCCGGGAAGAAACCACATGGGACAGTGAAACCAAGATGCATGGCATGTCCTCCAGTAACAGACCTCGCATGAAGAAGCAACCATATATTTCCAAATTGAAGCGGCACTACCTCCTTTTTGGCATCTAAGCCAGGAGGAATACAAGAGCCGCCCTCCGTTTGAAGGTAGGCTACTGAGAGCTAGGATAGCAAGCATCATCATCTCTGCAGGCATAGCCAGAGATGATCCTCTTCCCAGCTGATATGGTCTTGATGTCCATCCCTCCCCAACTTCTATTACACCAACATGGCGGCAAGGGCAGCCAAGCTCGAGCAGAATAAATCTTTCAGATCAAGGAGCAAACCGAGCTTACTGAGAGTGCCTCCTATAGATATGCATAGGCACCTCAGGTGAGATCCAACAGAGGACAAAGCGCCAACACGAGATGACACAAGAAACCCTCAAGACAAACCACCCAAACCAAAGATCTACAAACAATAATGATTGCCCTATTATGAACAAGGAACTCCCACACTCTACGCCCATCTCCACAATGACCGAGATCGCTGGTCGGGGAAGAAGACGGAGCGAGCCGGCCTAGCTTTACCGACTCTCAAGGGGGGTTGGGCGAGAGAGGAAGTGAAAGGGAAAAGAGAGTCTTTGTCTTAACCTAGTGTACCACACAATACATTTCAGGAAGGAAAGAGTTCTATTTAAGTTATCTAGAATTACTATTATTCAATTTAGTTTGACATAAGTTATGAGAGCAGGTGGAACATGGCCTATTACCGAGAGTGAAATCATTTGAAAATTCAGCCTTATACTTTGTTTGGGTTTCTGCCTAGGCTTGGATTAGCCATGAAGCTGGTGTAGCATACACATTATTTTCAACAGAAACATTGGTATAGTTGTGAAGATAGCAATGGGACACAATGTTTTCCATGCACATATATACCCTCTGAATATCCATGGAGCAAATACAAAAAGAGATCCAATAATTGTGTACACTCGTAACATCTATAGAAGTAGCACCAAACAGAAGTTTAACAAACACATCATAATACTTAACTGCCCAACTCTCTCTCAATAATAATATGCATTTGTCTTAGTGTCTACAGTTTTGAATGGGTTTAGGGGCACTGCCATGTGGGCCCAACATGTCAGATTGGTATCAGAGGGTATCCATGGTGCAAAATCTATGTCCATGCCCAACATGTGAGTTGCGGGTATCCGCCCGCAAAAAAAGAGTGCAAAAGGTGACCTTTATACCTGTTCCATTGGAGACGATATCTGTAGGTACTCGGATCCACGTATAAAATTGTAATTCTTGTAAAAGAATTAACACTACTGAAAAACACTCTTTGTTGATTGCTCACCACTATCGGGCAAGCAAAACCCACTGGTAGAACTACTCACAATAATAAGCATATGAAGGAGTAGGGCGTTTCGGTGCCCAGGCTCATCTGCACCCGGTCAGAAAACAATTCAGACAATTTGATGCGCGAGGCCCGCTCCAAATTTCAAGTCATTTGGACATCTGAGCAGCTCTCAGCAAAAAAGACAAATCGGAACAAAATAGTACATGAACAGTAAACATTTTTACAGACCCCCAATTTGACCTTTTTGCTGAGAGCTCCTCAGATGTCCAAATGATTTAAAAATTAGAGCGGACCTCACACATCAAATTGTCTACCTCACAATTTTTTTTTGGAATTTTTTGAATTTTTCTAATATTTGTTTTGATATTTTCGTCAGTGCGGGTGCAGATGAGCTCGGGTGCAGAGATGGATTTTCGCATTTGAAGGCCCTTTAGTGCTGAATCTAACATATGGCCATTTTTAGTAAAAAAAACATCACCACTCATAGGTCAGAATTGAGGCCCGTTAGTGATGATATCGTTATTGCCGATGATGTTGATCTAGCTCCAACATAGGGTCCGAGTGGAGGACCATGTTGACGCAAGCCATTCTACCACCCACACGGCCACATTGTCTATTTTCTGCCTCGAGCAATGTGCCAACTCGGATAGTGGGTGATTGGGACGTTGGCTTCCCGAGGACGAGCGTGGGGGTGGCCATTTGATCCTTGTCTGCCCAGGTCCAAAGTCGATGTCCACGAGGACGTCACAAATGTAGAGTAGTATGTGCGGCATAATGTCTTCCTCCTCCTCATCGGCTAGCCAGGACAACAACAACAATGGCAATGAAGTTCTGGGTGGAGAGCGATGATGGAGTCGGTGGAGGCTCAGAGCAATAGTTGTAGTTGACAGTGTTTGACACTGGATCAGTTTTCCTTTTTGATTCTAGGATATGTCGATGATTAATGCACTATTGATCTTACAATCTGTGTAGAGTTGTGTAACGAAGTATAGAGATTGGTGGTGCCCCAAGGGATCTTGTTGGTGATATAGGAGGCATGGTAGTTTACTCAGGTTCAGGCCTCAAGATGGGTAATAGACATACACCGTGCCTACCTATCTTTATTGATAAGTGGAAAATTTATAGTGGTGTTCCATCTATCTAACGAGCTAGTTTATGAGTATAGGATTCCTGCATGAACTTATTCATTGGCGGGGATTCGTCTGTTCCTGTATAGGTAGACAAAAGACAATAGTTTGGGCCATCTTCGCGGGATGCAATAAGATCAGGTGATCCCACAGTGTTTACAAGGAAAAACAATTAAGTTGTATATCTCAAATTAAAGACAGTGTGGTTTAAGCTCCCACATGTTTTTACTTAACTGAAACCACACTTTCTTTACTAGAAGAAAATTTAAATTGTTCATCTTAAATTGCGCCAAATTTAGCTTCAGTGTTCCTTTTAACAATCCTGGTACCAATCCAGTCGTGTGCATGCGCCCTTATTGTTGTATGGTTGTCCTGATCACCCTTTAACTGCTTTTGGCCCAATTGCAAGGACAAATGAAGAATCACTACAAACACTTCATCAATCAAAAGCATGGCATAAACCAAGGAGGAAAGTTATAAAAAAGTTGTTAGTAATTATTATATCTAAAGCCTTGACTGATTATCGGGATGGTCAAGCCATCAAGAGAACGTGTTTTGTTTATACGCATCCGTTCTAGTGGCACAGTGGATATGTATATATCCGGTCCTCCATGCTCGGAGAACGATGCAAGTTTTATCTCTGAACTTTTCCCCGAAAAGGAAGGATAAACCTCCCGCTCTCTACACCTTGGAATGCACGCCCGGATGCGCACACAAGCTTATCTCTGCCTTCAACATCGTCCATCCAGTTAGCATTGAATCGTTATTTGGGACGTGGTTAGCTGGGATGGAACATACTACTGCGGCTCGTATTCGAGTTGGAATATGTGCACTTATGTGGGCTATATGAAACTGCAGGAATGATATGATATTTAATAGACAACATATTTTAACCTTCTTGCAGGTCATCTTCAGAGCTACGGCATGGATCCGTACGTGGTACTTACTCACTTCTATGGACTCCAGGGAGCCATTGGTTACTGGGTGCAACCAATGGGAGATGGTAGCACAAGCTATATTCAACCGGTTTGGATGACGGTTGCATAACAGGATAGAAGTCTAGGGCCCTAGTCCTTTAATTCATACCGGTTGTGGCATTGCGTTTTTTATGTTTCTTTGCTCCTTTTGCGAGTTGTAATATTTTTAAGACTTTGTGCTACTTTGAGACTTTTAATAATATGGCTGCATGCATCGTTCAGATGCAGAGGCCGGGGCCAAGCCTCCTTTTACAAAAAAAAAAAGCTTGTCTCTGAGCTTGTGTTGCCACATTTTCTCTCCCAGCTCGTGAAAACTTCGAGGCTTACGTATGGTGCACCTGGTCACGCTGAATTAGTTCCACTGAGGGCAGAAGTCAATTGTTTTCATTTCGTTTTCATGTGGCTGCTGAACGAGGGCAGTGATACGGAATGGTCAAGAGATCGATCGATGCAGGGACTACGTACCTAGCTTAGCTAGTAGTAGCTAGATATAGACATGGTCGTCACGTTCAAACGGCTTTCTTCATGCAATTGAACTCCCTGCTGAGTGCTGACCGTGCATCCATGCGTGCGTGCATCTCGGTCATCCACATCGTCGTCCCCTTTAATTTATTCTCGTCCATCTCGCCGGCAACTTTACAGTTACCCATTTGTATCCGCCAATTATTTGTGGTGGCGGCGGCACACACACACTGCTTTCTAGCTGCAGCTGCCAGCATGGGTCTCTACCAAAATAGGCTGAAAAGTTGCAGTTATTTTCGTTATCTTCTTCCCACCATCTCCAGTCAAAACTCTCATATACTGATTGTCACCTCATATTCTTTGTTATCTGGATATACATATCCTCACATAATACATGTAGACTATTATTCCTCGTCCGGAGAAATTTGTACAGGGCAGCAGCTAGGTAGCGGGCTTATCATTTGAGCTGACCTGTACGCGCCAGGTTTGTCACGGAGCTCCATGTCAATTCTGGCAAGTGGAGTGCTCGGGAGGAGTTCCAAAAGCTCTAGCACCAGGTTTGTCACGGAGCTCCATGTCTGTCGCCGTCGTCATCGTCAGGACTCACAAGGACGGATGGACCCCCACCATCTCTCTCAGCAGTTTCAAGATCGGGTGGGCGGGCCGGCCGGCCGACGGCGCGCGCACGTCGACACGTGCGACGACGGCGACAACACGGGCGACGGCAAAGCTAGCCCCGGCCCGCCCCCAGGTCCATCGCCCGAGTTCACGTCAACGGCGACGTGCGCGCGCTCGATCGTACGCTACGCTAGATGTGCTACATGTCGTTGTTCTTCCAATGCTTGCCTGGTTCCATTTGTTTTGGCAGACAAGTCGTACCCAAAGGTGGAGGGGAATTTTTGGTCCACGGGGACATATGCATCCTATATGAAAAAAAAATAGTAATTCAATAAAAAGTCAAAAATTCCTGAAAATATTTTGAAAATAAACTTGACCTTCTATTGTACTCGTGAGAAATGAAATCTACAAAAAAATATCCTTTTGACTTCTTTTCAAAAAAGACAAATTTTTGGCTAAAATAGTGTGAATAGTGACCTATAATAGCAAATAAATTTTGTCTTTTTTGCTGTGAGGTCAACTTTTGTTTTTTTCGTCGAGATTTATATATCAATGCAAAAGTAAGTCAAGTGTTTTGTCAAAATAGTTCTTACCTATTTTGACTTTTTATTAAAATATTTAAACAAAAGTCCCATACAGGGTGCATATACAACCAGGAACCAAAGTGTATTCCCCCAAAGGCACCCTATAGCTAAGCTATGGGCCTACAGTACATGCCTGGAAACAAAAAAAGCCGTGTGTTCGTGCATGTGATGTGTGTGCACATGCAGATAGATATATGTGCAGTGACCCGTGTGACATTAAGACGAATCTTAGCGTTGATGGGTTTGGTAGACTAGTTCGTTCGAGATATGGGTTTGTCATCTGTCACCTGTCATGCACGTTTGGTTGGTGTTCACTCGAGTAGTGCACCCACGTGCCTGGTTGACTTGAGTAACTCGACCCTAGCTTTCTTCAGAAAACACTGGCCGAGTTTCATAGCATACAGCTTAATGATAGCTAGTGTCAGGTTGCTCGTCTCACCGTAAGTAGTGGCTACGGACCGAACTTCGTACATGTTAAAAACATATGGGATTGACCAGCAAGTCAAGTTTTTTATTGCAAATAAGTTTTTTTAAAGGGATTTATGAACTTAAATAGCATCCTTCCAGCAAAAAAAAAAACCTTAAATGGCATCCAACACTCACAAGAACACGTTGATTAATTAATTAACCAAGCAATTTATACTCTAGGATAACTTTATTTGTGTGTAGCTGCGTGGAATGCTGGAAATAAATCATGTATTTATACGGGAATAAATACGGCACGTCCACTTCACAATTCGGATTTCCTGAGTCTGGTCTTTCAGTTGATAAGGACGAGCCATGCGAGGCCAATGAATTCATCCAGAACCTAGCGCGGTGGCCAGTGGCCAGGATAGCTCTAGTATATCGACGTAACGTACTACGAAACTACCAACGAAAAATACCACATCCACAACCAGATGCAAGGACTTCACAATACCAACTGAAGGCTGGACTTGTGCCAATATAACCCGAAAAATATACCATGTTTTGTGGATGTAAATGTAAATTAACAGAAATGCTAAAACGTAGGCGCCTGAATATTTTTAACGTTTCAAACTCTTTTTTTTTGTTAATTGGTGTTTCAGTCGGTCCGTGGTGAAGTTTCATCCACTTACATGGAATCGGAAATAGAAGTTACTTTTGTGGCCAAACTTTTACAACAGGGCAAAAAAGTGATTGAAAATTCAAAAAAATCACTCGCCCATCCCCTGGATTAAACTTTTTCAAAAACTTCTATAAAAGTTGCCCCCCCCACCTTTACAAATATAAGATTTTTTTAATTTTTGTCTGAATTGGATATATATAGATATGTTTTAATGTGTTTGTTCACTCATTTCAGTCTATATGTAGTACATATTAAAATATGTAAAACATCTTATGTTTGTAAACGGAGTGAGTACTTTTATTCGTAGCAATTGCACCTTCCAACAAACTTTCATAAATGAAACCAAGCCTCTAACGACAAGAGAAACAACTAGTTCGAGAACCGAGCGACCCGGCCGGTCGACAAAAGTGTGTGAGGAAGATTCCACACCGGCACTTGCACAGCAAAAACAACTTCTACGTAACCTGCGTAATCCCTTTCCCCACTAATCAAACTGCACCCCCTCCTGATTTTAAGGTGGCCCGTGAAACGACATGCGGTGCCCCCATGTGTGGTTTTGGTAATTGATGACATTCTGTATGGACTAATGGTTGCATTGAGTTATGTTTGAAGGATTTGTCCATATGCATTTCTTGAAGTCCATGTGTTGGTTTCAAGGAGTTTACAAGTTGACCAAGATGCTATTAAGGAGTTATCCAAAGATTGGTCATGTGAGTGTTAGAGCTTATTGCAAACATGTCTTGAAGAAGAAGATTGTGTGATCAATTCATGTTTACCTTCAAGACATCATTCAAATGAAGAGAGTTGGAAAGATTCAAGGTTGATCAAGACTAAGTCAAGAGTGAATCAAGTTGATCAGCTCACAAAGCGTAAAAGATGTACCGAGAGGGATCAAGTGATCCCATGGTATGGTAAGCATTGTCCATTGAACTTTGTGTACTAACCCATGGTCTATGTGAGAGTTCTATGTGGGGTTAGGTACGTGTCCATGGACTTGCGTCAAGAGGAAGATATCATACAACCCATGGAAAGGATGACATCAAGTGGTGATCGTCATAGAGATTGTCGTGTGCAAGTTCAAGTGTAGCATCATGAAGAGATCAAGTGCTTGAAGCTTGCCATCCATTGTGGTGTCAATTGACTTATGAAGATGTGCCGAAGAGTGGCTCACCCAAAGCTAGCCGCACATGTGCGATTACATTTCAAATGAAATTTAATGAAAATGAACAAATTTGAGGCAAACTCAAACAAACCGAGCAATATTCATTCACACTTGGATGACTTTTACATCAAACCAGATGCTTTTCATCTATACAAGAGAAAATTCATTACATTTATAAATATTTCAATCAGTCCGGACTCTAAACCTAGACTAAATTGACCATCGGCGCCCGTTTCTCATCTCCAACCGGCCATGAACCTCGGAAAATGAAGCCCCGCCCCCCTCCGGAGCCTTCCGCTGACATGTCTTCCCCATATCCGGCAGCCTGCTCCTCGGACAGTCGAATGCCCTAGAGGGATATGCTTCAAGGAGAGGGGAAGAATAGTCTCCGCTTCACCCGTATCTTCCCTATGTCCGACTGCGCCACTCATCGGAGTGGCCTCCGCTTCCGTGAAGCACGAATCACGGTTGGTTTGTGGCGGGGGACGACGGTGGCCTGCGAAGAGGGGCAAGACACCAGCTCTGTATGCCAGCGACGTGGCGGCACTGGCCTTTCTGGGATCGAAGCGGTTGCGGCCTCCCATTGTCTACCTTTCCTTGCTGTCGGCGGCGGCCGCGGGCATGCTGGCCGCCTCTTTCTCCGCCAACAGGGCACGGTTCCACGAACTTTGACGATCGATGGCATGGGAGGAGCAGTACAACACGGCCTCGTCCACGGCAGGCATGGTGACCATGCCGTCGTGCTCCCCCACGTGTCGGCCTGGAGCAACTCGCCACTCCTTCGCGAGCTGGCTTGGAGCGGCGAGTTGCTGAACCATGCGCCCGCTTGGAGCGGCCACTCGCTCCTTAGCGCACCAGCGTCCAACCCTGCCCATCGTATGGACGGCCTGGAGCGGTGAGGGTGGTGGAGCAGCGAGTTGCCTAGTTCTTATCACATGGGCTCAGCGGGCCACCCAACCAGCTTTTATGCCGTAGAACTCCTCTTCCTGATCGTCGGATGCCATGGTGAGTGTGATGCGGTTCTTACTAGGCGCCTGGCCTCGTTTAAATAGCGGGCGGATGCGAGGATCCAACCGGCGTTGTGTTTAATGCTGGTAGGCTCACGAACAGACGTGTGGCCGAAGTAGGTTTCTTGGCACACGCACGGGTTTAATGGCGGTAGGAGTATAGTTTGTAACCATTTGAATGCGGCGAGGATGCATGTTCTGTAGGGCGTGCAACGGTCTCAGTCGGCGCACCGCTTCTATGCCGGCACTGAGAGGTCTCGTCCGCCTTGGGCTGGCGTCAATGCAGATGGCTAGCGTCGGGCGGGAACACGCGTGGGTGGGAGTTTTGGGTGGGAAAGGTTATCAGAATCTAATTCTATGATTGTGGTTCATAGAATCTACGTTTTTACGATCCTGAAGGTTAAGATTCTACGATTTGCGATCCTGTCATCAGAGTTCCGATCCAATTTAGAATCGCGATTCTAACAACCTTGTGGGTGGGCACGGTTGCCAGACGCGAAGCGTGGCAGTGGTCTGGACGCCCGCAACACCCCCTTCCCCCACTTGTCTCTGGTTTGAGGAAAAAAAGGCTCATTTGGACCGGCCTGCTGACTGATGCAAAATCGCGTTGGATGGCAAAACACGCCGGAAATGCATGGTCCTGACACTTTCGGACGGTTTGAGAGTCAGCTTTGAAGATGCCCTGACAAGCCTTCCCAAGCTGGATTTGTGACACCGTCGACAAGTCTCACCCTGAATTTGTCTTCCACTAAGAAAAGGATAAGCCGAGGAAAAAAACTCACACCACGCACACACAGCTTTACTTTCCTCACCACACGATCAGCTTCACAAATTCAAATGATCAGCTTGTAAAAGTGGGAGTTGAATTCTGTTCACTGTCACAGTATATTCTGCGGTCTCTGCCTTTGCTTCCATGTAGCTGCATGCACGCATGCATGGTTGCATGCGCATCTCACACTTGGATGGCGCAGACAGATCTTACACTTCTATCGGCTTTGTGGATCTAGTCCAGATGCTCCATTACATTAGGGAGATGTCACTTTAGGCTAAAAGTAAGGACTGCTACTGGCGTACGTAGCGTGCGGTTTATTACCGCTTGCACTTACCACACCACGTGGTCGTATGCACTACAGTCTACAGAGACGCTAAGCTGTGCGCCACGCCAATGTCGACACCTGGTGGATACGCCGTCGACCAAATCTTTTCCTTCCTTCACTTTTTCACCTAATGGGATTTACAGCACGTTGAGAATTACCATAACCAACCAGAACTAGGTCGATCTTACCATAGCCAGCTAAGCTTCCATATCCTTTTCTTAGCAGCCACTCCATGGATGCTTAGCTGATCTGCTGGCTTAATTGCTTGTAGCTCTGGTCGAGATAGTTACGCACAACTCATGCTGCATCGTCCACACACACACACACATCACACATGCATGCACTAGACAATAGTGCTCTCTCTATATTCTTAGCATGCACTAGACAATAGTGCTCTCTATATATTCTTGGACTATTCAGTTTGTTTTCTTGTCTCGAAGAAGTTAGTGACACCGCCGGAGAGCGATCTCGAAGAGATAAGCGTCAAGTTGTTATCGCATGATCATCTCCCCCCGTCCCATTAAGGTCTCACTCCTCCGCCCCTTTTGCGAGCGCAATTGGCGTGGATTATTGGTTTAAATCATACGTTACCTAACCGAAAAATCTATCGGAAGCTTCGTGCAGCGCTTCATACTGACGTAGGCGACGACGTGCATGGCTGACATGTCTGCCGACGCCGGCCGCTAGCTAGCTCTTTGCTTGACAAACGGCGCTTTCTTCCATGCTCAAATGCTATTTTCCCTGACGTCTCAGTGGCCAGACAGGATGGCCTTATCGTCTGATTTGGAATCGGTGGCCTGCCTTGTTACGGCAGTGCGTACTACTGATCATTAGCTGGTCAAGTCGTCGTGCATGTACATGTCTTTTCCAGGAACCTCACGTAGTAAAAATCACAGTAGCTAGTGCGGTACGTGGTTATTCGAATCTTTTCTCCCTTTCGTAAGTGGAGTTTGTGCATTCAGATGTCTGCAGGTTGTTCCTACAACGTGTGTAAAAGGTTATCTGGCTACTCTGAGCTTCTACTTTAGCCACACCGACGCCACCTTTTAGATTCTAAAAAAATACAACATATAGATACGTTCATTTTAGCGATAATTAATTCCGGATGAATGGAATATTATCTATTTTAAAAAAGCAACACCACCTTTAATTAATTAGTAATATCTTTTCTACGTGAAAAAGCAAGAGGGCCGAGAGAAAGAATTGATGGGCAGCTAACGCTCGAAATAGTGGTAGCTAGCGTAATTTTTTGACAAATCTGGTCCCTTACAGCGACTTCAAGCACGTCTGGCCCCTTGCCGAAACTAATAGCAAATCTGGCCCCTGGGGTCGGCGTTAAAGTGCAGGGCGCCGTATATGCACATCTCGGCTCCATACTGTATGGCGCCGAACTAGTGGACCCAACAGCTGCCCGTCAAGCCGAACGGATGGCAAAATCGAAGACGTGGCATATTCGGCGCCATGGTACTGAGCGCCGAGCTTCGGCGCCACAGCGGGCGACGCCATCATCCTTAGAAAAAACCAATGCTCTTGTTTGCATCGTTCTGGATGCCTCCTGGATTCGAACGACTGCTGGCACTGAAGTGTTCGTTCTAGGCGCCGCGTAACCTGGCGCCGATGTTATTCATTTCGGCGCTACGTTCCCTGGCGCCGACCTTGTCAATCTCGGCGCCACCCTCACTGGCGCCGAAGCACCAAGCTGATAGAAAATTTGGCCATGACCTCCACTCATTTTGTAGCCAACCCTGAAACATAACAACAACAGATATATAACATCTCAAATCTCAGCACAATACATCATAGCTCAACAACAAAAGCCATCACAATACAGCGCAACACTAAAATGTTTAACAGACATCATCACAAAGAGTCCAAACATAAGAGAAATGACCATAATGTCACACATACTTAGTTCATAGACATAAAGGTCTTGAAACAAAGCAACAGTACACAGTATACAGTACACAGTACACATAGTCAACGCTTTCTTTTTGGTGGCGCTGCTCTCTTTCTGAGGGCATTTGAACGGGGGTCACTAGTAGGAAAAGGGGCTTTTACCCCGGTTTGTAAGGGCCTTTTGTCCCGATTTTCGAACCGGGACTAAAGGGTCGTTACTAAAGCCCTAACCCTTTAGTCCCAATTCTTACACGAACCGGGACAGAAGGTCCTCCACGTGGCCGCTGCTGCCAGCCCAGGTAGGGGGGCCTTTGGTCCCGGTTGGTGCCACCAACCGGGACCAATAGGCAGGGCCTTTTGTCCCGGTTGGTGTCACCAACCGGGACCAATAGGCATCCACGCGTCAGCATTTCAGGGGCTGGGGTTTTTGTTTTTTTTTGAAGGGGGGGGGGGGGTTGGGGGTTTTGGGGGGTTAATTTAGGTGTTTCATATATTGTGTTAGCTAGCTAATTAATAGAGAGAAGTGTCCTCTCTTATCTCCGTGCTTGGTGGACGCTACGTACTATATACGTATGGAGAGGACTAGACACGCTAGCTAGTAAGCAAATGAAGGAAACAGAAGATCGTCATGAACATATGCATACAGAGAGAAGTGATATCGACCACCTCTCCTTCTCCGAGAGATTGGTCGAACAAAGTTCTCGTATATCTATCTGACACTACCGGCTACATATATACAATAATTATCTCTTACAATATAATTTCCTAATTAAATTGTAAGAACACAGGGTCCACATAGTATTCTCCGTTTTCAGCGATCACGTGGTCAAGGAAGAATGCCGCCAATTCCTCTTGAATTGCTCGCATACGATCTTCTGCTAGAAGTTCATCCCGCATCCGAAACATCTAATTTGAAGAAGGGGGTCAATACATACATACATATATATATATATATATATATATATATATATATATATATGAATAAATGAAACTCGACACAAATGATGGTAATAAAATAAAATTGTGAATATTATTGCTTACGCACTTCATATTGTTCGTCAGAGTAGCCCCGCTCACAGGTCGTGTGGCGGATAGACTCGCAAACGTAGTATCCACAGAAATCATTCCCTTGTTCCTGCCACAACCACTTTACAAGAAATAGAGGTCAATCTAACTGATAAGCAAGCATGCTAAATGGTATTGATGAAACTAGCGCTTGAATCACTAAGATGTGCGGAACATGCTACTATAGTACTTACTTTCGGGTGTCTAAATTGCAGCTTCTTCGGCAGTCCCGGAGCTTTTGTGGTGAATTTTCTCCAAACCCTGCCAGACAAAGAAAATAATTACTTGATATCAGGAAATGAACAAAGTTGCTGATATGGTGGATAATGATCGATTTAACTTACTTCTCGAGCATTTGAGTCATGTTCGCATAGTCCTGGGGATCTTTTCGTCTCGAGTCTAAGACGGTTACTACTCCCTGCTCAAGCTTAATCTCTAGGAGAATATAGTGGAAGCTGCGCATGCATGCATAAGTCATCAATTACATTACCATAACATGGACTAATAAGGGAAACCGAATATGCACAAGACAGTAACACTCACTTGAAGTTGTAAGGAAAGAGTATTATATCTTTGTTTTGATTTAATACCAACGATCGTAGCAAGTTGGCCTCGGCTTCTTTGGCATGTTTTACAACCGTATATGCATCTATGAGATTTGTGTTAATGAACCCAATATCACCGATTTGTCTTTTCTTCAATTCGGCGATCTTCAATCTGCATAATATAGTGAGGATAATTATAAATACATGCAATGAAAGAGCTGACCTATATAGAGAGACTTAATGACAGAAGTAATACTACTTACAAACAGTAGCAAGTGATCGTTGATTTATCGAGGGCCTTTTGATTGAAAAACTGGAAGAACTCCTCAAATGGAACATTCAGCAGTTCAATTCCAATGAGGTCATGCTCCGGTTTAACTCTCAGCGTCAAAGTATTCATCCCATCAGACTCTTTGCAGGTTTTCATGTACCAATCATGTAATCTTCGCATCATCGTTGTTAGAGATCTTCATCTTTGACGAGAGGCTTCCCGTAATGGTATTTGTATTCGTCCACCTCCATGATTTCATAATGTACATCATCGGGCAGGTAATCTCCAAGATTGCTATAACCGGCCACCATCATCGGATCATTAGCGACGATGTCTTTAGACACCTTGAGCGGGGGGCACGATTGGTTCGCTTGTTCGCCGAGCTGGGCAATTTTTTCCCCAGCTCGTCGTTCTTTTAACCTTTGATCACTGACAGTACTTCCCGACCGCTCCGCTTCGACAAATGTCTTTGCAATAATGCGCTCATAGTTGCCTTTCGGCGGAGACTTTGGTGGTTTTGTCAGGGCATCCAGAGTGCGCTTCGCTTTCACCGGATCTACCTTCTCCTCCGGAGGTGGATGTTTATTTGCTTTCACCCCTTCAAAGAAGTTCTTCACTTCGGCTCGCACGATCTTCGCGTTCTCCTCCTCGGCCCTCTCGTATGGTAACTTCTCTAGAGTCTTCAGAGAAGGACCGAATCTGTATTGCTTCCCGCCTCTGGCAGCTGTACTGCTAGACGCCGGCAGAGCAGACGGAGCGGCTGCGGCTGTCTTCTTTCCTTGCTTACGACGCGGAGGAAAAGGACTACGACGCGCCGGAGCAGCCGGAGCGGCGGCGGGTCTCTTCCGCCCTTGCTGACGAGGCGGAGAAGGAGGAGGCTGGCTGCTCTGGCACACCGGCGCGGGCAGAGAAGGAGGCGGAGTGCCGCCACGCGCCGGAGAAGGAGGCTGATGAGTGCCCTGATCACTCGCCGGAGGAGGAGGCGGAGTGCCGCCACGCGCCGGAGAAGGAGGCTGAGTGCCCTGATCACTCGCTGGAGGAGGAGGCGGTAGCGGAGTGCCCTTACTCGCCGGAGGCGTCCAGTTCAGAAGGTTAATGAGCTCCTTCCGCCATAGGAACGGAGTCTTCAGAGCTAAACCCAGCCGAGTCTCCCCTTCACCGGTAGGGTGGTCAAGCTGGAGGTCCTCAAATCCTTCCGTTATTTCATCCACCATCACCCTAGCATATCCTTCTGGAATCGGCCGACAGTGGTAGGTTGCGCCGGGTTCAGGAGGTAAAACAGAGCCAACAGCCGCCTTGACTTTGAAGTTCTGCCATTCCACCATAAGGTGGCAATGTTGAGACTCCGTGATAGCATCCACGGGGTAGCTAGCAGGAGCCGTCAAGACATGCTCCGGCTGAAGCCGCTCGGTGGAAGCCACGCTGCTTCTCCGCTGAGATGGTGGGGTAGCTTCAGGGGTAGTTTCGGCATGTCGATTGCCGTCTCGTTCCTCTAGCGCTTGAACCCTTTCGTGCAGCTTCTGAATTTGGGTCTGCTCCATTTTTTTCCTCCTCTCCTGGCTTTTGTAACCGCCTGCGTCCGGAAAACCAGCCTTCCACGGAACGGAGCCTGGCGTGCCTCGTGTCCGTCCAGGGTGCTCAGGATTCCCGAGGGCCATTGTGAGCTCGTCGTTCTCTCTGTCTGGAACGAACGTCCCTTCCTGCGCTGCATCGATATATTGTTGAATCTTCTTGACTGGTATTCTCAAAAGCTCGTTCTTCCAAACGCACCTCCCTGATACAGGGTCCAAGGTTCTGCCAGCCCCGAAGAACCAAGTCCGGCAACGGTCTGTCCAGTTCATTGTCTGTGGTTCGATCCCTTTTTGAAGCAGATCATTCTCAGCCTTGGCCCACTTAGGCCGGGCTTTGAGGTAGCCACCTGACCCCGTGCGATGGTGAAGCTTCTTCTTCGCAGCATTCTTCTTGTTTGTCGCTGACATCTTCTTACTCTTTTCCGATGTCTTGTGGGCCACAAATGCGGGCCAGTGATCTCTGATCTTCTCATACCGGCCGATGAATTCTGGTGTCTCTTCTTTGTCGACAAACGTTTTCAGCTCATTCTTCCACCTCCTGAATACGTCTGTCATCTTCTTAAGAGCATGAGACTTGATTAATTGCTCTTTAACTGGCTTCTCCGGATCCTCCTCTAGCGGTAGGGTGAAATTTGCCTTCAGCTCAGTCCAAAGATCATCTTTCTGCATATCATTGACATAAGACACCTCAGGGTCTTCCTTCTTAGCTTATACCATTGGTGGATGCTGATCGGGATCTTGTCCCTAACTAGAACCCCGCACTGAGCAGCAAATGCATCCTTTGTCCGGATGGGTTCAATCAGTTGGCCGTCGCGCGCGATTGCTGTGATCTCAAACCTTTCATTCGAGCGCAACTTTCTCTTCGGGCCTCATCTCTTTACCGAAGTTGTGCTTGATCCGGAGGGCTAGAAAAAAGAAGAAAGACGAGTGTTAATTAATATGTGTACACACCAAAACATGAATGCATCAATTAGCTAGTCAGCACAGGCTTAACTAATATATTTACCTGGCCGGAGTCTGTTCGGTCACCGGAGCCGTCACCACGGGCTCCTTCTTGCACCAGCATTGGGTCACCGGAGCCATCATAATCATGTCTTTCCTCCTCCACTCTTCGATCACCGTAGCCTGCTTCTTCATCCTGTTCTTCCAGACCATCATTGTCGTTAAGATACGACAAGATATCACCTCCGGCTAAGATTATGTCCCCCAACACCTCTTCTGCTTGCTCGTCTCGTCTGTGCTCCATTGTTTCTGCAAATATTACAACATGGCAATTATTACACAAACATGACAGCAGGTGGATATATTAGTGCAAACGTAGACCTAGCTTATTCCGGGTTTGGGGTGGCCTCGGCAACGCTTCAAGGGTAGGGGCACGGCGGGAGGGGGTAGGAGACCGACATCGTTTTTCTAGGGTTTGGGTGTCCTCGAGAGTTTTGGTCGAGCGAGAGGGCCCGGGGGTGCTCCCGTGGTATAAGTTATCACGGTCGAGAGGGGGTATAAATATTGACCGTCCATCATGTCAAGGTTATCTGGGAGGGAGTTATATATATCGACAATGACGACATACATACATGGGAAAATAATGTTATCGGGGAGGGGGTATATCGACCCCCCCACGTGTTGAAGTTATTGGGAGGGGGTTATATTGACAACGACGACATACGTACATGGGAAAATAATATTATCGGGGAAGGGGTATATCGACCCCCCCTCGTGTTGAAGTTATCGGGAGAGGGGTATATCGACGACGACAGACCCGATAAAACATAAGAAAACGAAGAAGAAATAAAAAGAGGAGAAGAAGAAAAGGAATAGAGGAGAAGATCGAAGAAAAAAAAGAAGAAAAAAAAGAGGAGAAGAAGAAAGGAATAGAGGAGAGAAGAAGAATATTCTATTTTTTCTTCTTCTCTTCTATTCCTTTCTTCTTCTCCTCTTCTTTTTCTTCTTTTTTCCTCTTCTTATTTATTTCTCCTCTTCTTCCTCTCCTCTTCTTCTCCTTTCTTCCTCTTCTTATTTTCCTTTTTCCTCTCATTCATAAAAAATGTTCAAATAGAAAATTTCGAAAAAAGTAAAGGTTTTGCCTAATGCATTGTTCATATTTCATCATGTTCTATGAACAAAAAAAAAATCATATTTCATCCACATCCATGCATACATCATATATGTGATCATCTATGAAAAAACATCATATTCTATAAAAAAATCATTACATATATATATATGAACAAAAACAATTATGATAACAAGCATATATATCATCATATATATATATATATATATATATATATATATATATATAAACAAGCATATATATGAAAAAAATGCTAGGGAGGGCGCCAGCCGGACCAAGGTGAGGAGGACCGCGGGGTTGGCGGCGAGGATGGCGACGGGGCAGTGGGCGCGCGCTCGGGGTAGGGGGCGACGGGGACGGGCCGGGGCGGCGCGCGTCGTGGCAGGGGCGCGGCTGATGGCGAGGGCGCGGGCAACGGCGGCCGACGGCGAGGGCGCGGGCGACGGCGACGACGGGCACGGGCGTGGGCGACGGCGACGGCGACGGCGGGGGCGGCGGGCGGTGTCAGGGCAGGCTGGCGGCGTCGGGGCGGCGGGCGGCGTTGCTTTATTTATTTTGTTTTGTTTCTACTTACAACAAAAAACTTGTTTATTTTATTTTATTTTGTTTCTAATTACTTATTTATTTTACTTTATGATAATTCTTTTTGCTATTAAAGTTTCTAACAAAAAAAGTTCTTTATGAAAATTATTTTGCTTTCAATGATTTTGAACAGAAAATACTTCGATAATTTTAGTTGCATCAATTTTATATAATTTTAGTTTCAATAATACTAGAGGTTGCTTATAATGTTTTGAACAGAAAATACTTTGATAATTTTAGTTTCATAAATTTTATTTATGTTATTAAAGTTTATTTTATTTTGTTTCTACTTATATATTTTATTAAAGTTTATATTATTTTGTTTCTAATTACTTATTTATTTTATTTGTTATTTTTCATGCATTTACTGATTATTTTGAGTTATAAGACCCTAAAATTGAAAAGCATTTCAAATGAACTCTGAAAAGGTTGAAAGTTGGCATGGTATCATCATTTCATCCACATAGCATGTGCAAGAAAGTTGAGAGGGTTACGGCAAAAACTAGATGCACTTCGTGTACAAAACGGACAATCTCTTTCGAAGTATCAGGATTTTAATACGGAAACTCGTCTGTTACAAAGGGATTTCATTTTTTAAAACTTATTTGAACTCCTGACTTTTTGTGTGTTCAAAATGCACCATTCAAAGCCACATCTCATCAATTTTCAACCCTTTCTCACTTCATTTGTTATTTTTCATGCATTTACTAATTATTTTGAGCTATAAGACCCTAAAATTGAAAAGCATTTCAAATGAACTCTGAAAAGGTTGAAAATTGGCATGGTATCATCATTTCATCCACATAGCATGTGCAAGAAAGTTGAGAGGGTTACGGTAAAAACTAGATGCACTTCGTGTACAAAACGGACAATGGTATCATACTCGTCTGTTACAAAGTTGGCATGGTATCATCATAATAGTTGCGGGAGAAAGTCTTCACTTTTTCTTCGCTTGTGTCATTTGCTTATTGCGCCGTAACCATGGATAATCTTCATCGTTTATCAGGATGCTTGAGTCAGCCTTGACTTTGAAGGGAGGAATTTCATGAAACTTTTCATAATCTTCAGACATGTCTGTCTTGCCCTCCACTCCCACAATGTCCCTTTTTCCTGAAAGAACTATGTGGCGCTTTGGCTCATCGTATGATGTATTCGCTTCCTTATCTTTTCTTTTTATCGGTCTGGTAGACATGTCCTTCACATAGATAACCTGTGCCACATCATTGGCTAGGACGAACGGTTCGTCAGTGTACCCAAGATTGTTCAGATCCACTGTTGTCATTCCGTACTGTGGGTCTACCTGTACCCCGCCTCCTGACAGATTGACCCATTTGCACTTAAACAAAGGGACCTTAAAATCATGTCCGTAGTCAAGTTCCCATATGTCCATTATGTAACCATAATATGTGTTCTTTCCCCTCTCGGTTGCTGCATCAAAGCGGACACCGCTGTTTTGGTTGGTGCTCTTTTGATCTTGGGCAATCGTGTAAAATGTATTCCCATTTATCTCGTATCCTTTGTAAGTCAATACAGTCGAAGATGGTCCCCTGGACAACGAGTACAACTCATCACAAACAGTGGTGTCACCTCTGAGACGTGTTTCCAACCAACTGCTGAAAGTCCTGATGTGTTCACATGTAATCCAGTCGTCACACTGCTCTGGGTGTTTGGAGCGCAGACTGTTCTAGTGTTCATCGACATACGGGGTCACCAAGGTAGAGTTCTGTAGAACTGTGTAGTGTGCTTGAGACCAAGAATATCCGTCCCTGCATATTATTGAGTCCCCTCCAAGCGTGCCTTTTCCAATCAGTCTCCCCTCATACCGCGATTTAGGGAGACCTATCTTCTTAAGGCCAGGAATGAAGTCAACACAAAACCCAATGACATCCTCTGTTTGATGGCCCATAGAGATGCTTCCTTCTGGCCTAGCGCGGTTACGGACATATTTCTTTAGGACTCCCATGAACCTCTCAAAGGGGAACATATTGTGTAGAAATACGGGCCCCAGAATGACAATCTCGTCGACTAGATGAACTAGGACGTGCGTCATGATATTGAAGAAGGATGGTGGGAACACCAGCTCGAAACTGACAAGACATTTCTCTACATCACTCCTTAGCCTTGGTATGATTTCTGGATCGATCACCTTCTGAGAGATTGCATTGAGGAATGCACATAGCTTCACAATGGCTAATCGGACATTTTCCGGTAGAAGCCCCCTCAATGCAACCGGAAGCAGTTGCGTCATAATCACATGGCAGTCATGAGACTTTAGGTTCTGGAACTTTTTCTCTGGCATATTTATTATTCCCTTTATATCCGACGAGAAGCCAGTCGGGTCCTTCATACTGAGCGGGCATTCAAAAAAGATTTCTTTCTCTTCTTTCGTAAGAGCGTAGCTGGCAGGACCTTCATACTGCTTCGGAGGCATGCCGTCTTTTTCGTGCAAACGTTGCAGGTCCTCCCGTGCCTCAGGTGTATCTTTTGTCTTCCCATACACGCCCAAGAAGCCTAGCAGGTTCACGCAAAGGTTCTTCGTCACGTGCATCACGTCGATTGAAGAGCGGACCTCTAGCTCTTTCCAGTAGGGTAGGTCCCAAAATATAGATTTCTTCTTCCACATGGGTGCGTGTCCCTCAGCGTCATTCGGAACAGCTAGTCCGCCGGGACCCTTTCCAAAGATTACGTGTAAATCATTGACCATAGCAAGTACGTGATCACCGGTACGCATGGCGGGCTTCTTCCGGTGATCTGCCTCGCCTTTGAAATGCTTGCCTTTCTTTCGACATTGATGGTTGGTCGGAAGAAATCGACGATGGCCCAGGTACACATTCTTCCTGCATTTGTCCAGGTATATACTTTCAGTGTCATCTAAACAGTGCGTGCATGCGTGGTATCCCTTGTTGTCTGTCCTGAAAGGTTACTGAGAGCGGGCCAATCGTTGATGGTTACAAACAGCAACGCGTGGAGGTTAAATTCCTCCTGTTTGTGCTCATCCCACGTACGTACACCGTTTCCATTCCACAGCTGTAAAAGTTCTTCAACTAATGGCCTTAGGTACACATCAATGTCATTGCCGGGTTGCTTAGGGCCTTGGATGAGAACTGGCATCATAATGAACTTCCGCTTCATGCACATCCAAGGAGGAAGGTTATACATACATAGAGTCACGGGACAGGTGCTGTGATTGCTGCTCTGCTCCCCGAAAGGATTAATGCCATCCGCGCTTAAACCAAACCATACGTTCCTTGGGTCAGCTGCAAACTCAGCCCAGTACTTTCTCTCGATTTTTCTCCACTGCGACCCGTCAGCGGGTGCTCTCAACTTCCCGTCTTTCTTATGGTCCTCACTGTGCCATCGCATCAACTTGGCATGCTCTTCGTTTCTGAACAGACGTTTCAACCGTGGTATTATAGGAGCATACCACATCACCTTCGCAGGAACCCTCTTCCTGGGGGGCTCGCCGTCAACATCACCAGGGTCATCTCATCTGATCTTATACCGCAATGCACCGCATACCGGGCATTCGTTCAGATCCTTGTACGCACCGCGGTAGAGGATGCAGTCATTAGGGCATGCATGTATCTTCTGCACCTCCAATCCTAGAGGGCATACGACCTTCTTTGCTGCGTATGTACCATCGGGCAATTTGTTATCCTTTGGAAGCTTCTTCTTCAATATTTTCAATAGCTTCTCAAATCCTTTGTCAGGCACAGCATTCTCTGCCTTCCACTGCAGCAATTCCAGTACGGTACCGAGCTTTGTGTTGCCATCTTCGCAATTGGGGTACAACCCCTTTTTGTGATCCTCTAACATGCGATCGAACTTCAGCTTCTCCTTTTGACTTTCGCATTGCGTCCTTGCATCGACAATGACCAGACGGAGATCATCATCATCGGGCACTGGTTCCTCTTGATCTTCAGCAGCTTCCCCCATTGCAGCATCATTGGGCACATCGTCTGGTTCCTCTTGATCTTCAGCAGCTTCCCCTGTTGCAGCATCACCGTATTCAGGGGGCACATAGTTGTCATCGTCCTCTTCTTCTTCGTCGTCTTCCATCATAACCCCTATTTCTCCGTGCCTCATCCAAACATTATAGTGTGGCATGAAACCCTTGTAAAGCAGGTGGGTGTGAAGGATTTTCCAGTCAGAGTAAGACTTCGTATGCCCACATATAGGGCATGGACAACACATAAAACCATTCTACTTGTTTGCCTCAGCCACTTCGAGAAAATCATGCACGCCCTTAATGTACTCGGAGGTGTGTCTGTCACCGTACATCCATTGCCGGTTCATCTGCGTGCATTATATATAATTAAGTGTGTCAAAAACCATTACAGAACATCATGAATAGATAATTAAGTGACCAAATTAATAGAAGTTCATCATCACATTAAAACCAAAGTACATACATAGTTCTCATCTAACAACATATATATAGCTCTCCAGAGCATCTAATTAATTAAACCATACATTGAAACTATGTAAAACATTTCAATGCGAAAACAAATGCGATCATAATCGCAACCAAGGTAACAATTGATCCAACGACATAATGATACCAAGCCTCGGTATGAATGGCATATTTTCTAATCTTTCTAATCTTCAAGCGCATTGCATCCATCTTGATCTTGTGATCATCGACGACATCCGCAACATGCAACTCCAATATCATCTTCTCCTCCTCAATTTTTTTATTTTTTCCTTCAAGTAATTATTTTCTTCTTCAACTAAATTTAACCTCTCGACAATAGGGTCGGTTAGAATTTCCGGTTCAACCACCTCCTAGATAAATAAAATCTATGTCACGTTGGTCGGCATATTTGTCATAAACAATAAATGAACCAAATAGTTATAAAAAGATAATATATACCACATCCGAATCATAGACAGGACGAGGGCCGACGGGGGCGGATACCAAAACCATCGCACTATGTAATAAGAAGGAATAATAAAAGTAACAAAATTAGACAAGTATCTATCTAAAGTAAGAATTTTTTTCTTTCAGAAAGAAGATAAGAACAAGAGGCTCACCACGGTGGTGCTGGCGACGAGATCGGCGCGGGCGATCGACGGCGGTGAAGACGGGGACGGGACGTGACGGACCGCTAAACCTAGACAAATCTCGGGGAAAATGGAGCTCGGAGGTCGAGTTTCGAGAGGAGAAAGATTAACTAGTGTGGCTCAGACATTTCATCGAACACCTCATGTGCATAGGAGGTGAGCTAGAGCACCCAAATGCCCTCCCCTCGCCGGCCAGAAAAAACAGAGCACTGTGGAGTGCTCTGCTGTGGCGATGGGGTATATATAGGCAACTCATTGGTCCCGGTTCGTGGCACCAACCGGGACTAAAGGCCTTTGGTCCCGGTTGGTGCCACGAACCGGGACCAATGCCCCCCTTTAGTCCCGGTTGGTGGCACCAACCGGGACCAAAGGCCTTGTGCTGCCCCGCGTCAAAAGTTTAGTCCCACCTCGCTAGTTGAGAGAGCTCGAGAGTGGTTTATAAGCGCTGCTGCGCCCACCCTCTCGAGCTCCTCTCAACTGCAGGCTTTCGGGCCTAACCGTTCTCTTTGCCTGTGGGGCCTACTGGGCCTTCCGCGGGCCTGAATCCTGGCCCATGGATGGGTTTCAAGTCGTATTCAGGCCGTGGTGGCCCAGTAGGTGGCATAATTTTTTTCTCTGTTTTTTGTTTTCTCTTTTGCTTTATTTATTTTGTTTTGTTTCTACTTACAACAAAAAACTTATTTATTTTATTCCATTTTGTTTCTAATTACTTATGTATTTTACTTTAATTATTTTATTTTTATTTATTTTACTGCTGCTATTTTTATTTAATTTATTAAGGTTTATTTATTTTAGTTACTATAGTTTATTTTATTAAGGTTTATTTATATTTATTTATTTTATTAAGGTTTATTTATTTTATTTACTATAAAAAATGAACATAGATGCGCCTATAGAGAAAATTCAACCTAAATTCATAATAAATTTCTATGAAATTCAAAGAAATTTACTGTGAATTTAGGTCAAATTCCCTGTATAAGGGCATCTATTTTCACTTTGAGAGGAGCTCAACAAGGCAGAGAGGGTCCGGCTTATAAACCGGTGTGAGCGCCCTTCGGTTGGCGAGGTGGGACTAAACTCTGACCGCTACTAGGACCAACCCTTTAGTCCCGGTTTGTGGTATGAACCGAGACTAAAGGGTGAGCCTCTGGTCCCGGTTCAAGCCACCAACCGGGACCAATGGTGGTGGGCCAAGAGCGAGGCCCATTGGTCCCGGTTTGTCCCACCAACCGGGACCAAAGGGGCCGGAAGAACCGGGACCAATGCCCCCACGAGGCCCGGCAGGCCCCTGGCCGCACGAACCGGGACCAATGCTCACATTAGTCCTGGTTCGTGACTGAACCGGGACTAATGTGAATATTGCCCTGTGACCAAAGCCCAGTTTTCTACTAGTGGGTGGTCCTGTTCATAGGCATATGCTGCCTAGTTGTCCTACCAGGCTGAGTAGGCTGGGTCGGCTCCGATGCTTCGAAGCATTGTGACAATATCGTCTGATCATCTATGGAGTTGCCCGCCTCGTCGTTCATATAGAGATGACTAGAAGATGTGGATGATGGTTGCACATTAGCTAAGTTTGTAGCAGGAGCCCAACATGCAAGCCTAGCAATGAGGCGACGAGACCGGTGGACCATTTTCTACAAAAAACAACATATAGTTAACTCAAGGAAATATAATGTAAATAATTATGTACATCATGGATAGTTCACCTCGAGGCATTCACGTAGAGTAGATTCGGCTTGCGGAGTTCCTGGATACACTCGCAGAGCGTCGCCAGCTTCGTTAATCCCTCGTAGGAGCTCCCTAGCCTGCAAAAAAAGGAAATCTCAAAGATAATGACCTACACATAAGATGTATTGAGAGTCAGTTTATTAGGAGGAAGTCTCATTACCACGCGGTCTCGCACAGGCCCATGCTGGATGTGTCTACCACCCAAGCGCACGTTATCATCATACTCATTGCCTTCATCGCCATCTGAAGGCTCATCCAAGCAGTCAACATCAGTCCACCTAGTCTTTAGATGCACTCAAATCACCCCCCGTAGCCAACTAAGATGCTCTCCATAAGAAGACTCACGATGCATTTGCATGTTGATGCCTGGATTGTCTTCGAACTTATTCCAGACATCAATATACTCTTGGTGCTTGCACCTCCAGTCACTAATTCTCTTGTTCTTTTGCCGATCAAGCCTAACAGCACATGAGTAAAAAGAGAGTAGTTCATCATGAGCATATACTGTGAAAGACGAATAATAATCATTAGGTTTCACGGGATTACTTGTGCAACTCAATAGACGTCGATATAGTCTCCGGTGGTGATAGTTGAAGCCTCCCAAACTGCCTCGCCACTCGGTGTGGTAGGTGGAACTCCACGGCATAGAAGCAAATGAGTGGGCATCTCACACTCCACATCTATTCGTCTCGGGTGCATACGACATTAAGTTGAAAGTCAATCTGGTCATATGGCATCCATTGTACCTATCATCAAAGTCAAATTTTGTTGTTTGGATTACAAAAGAGCACATCAGGCAACGCATGGATCCCTTTTAGAACTTTGTTGAATATCTCAGCCATGTTACTTGTCATGTGACCATATCGAACTCCATCCTTGTCACACGCTTGTGACCATAGCCCTTTATGCGGCAAATGCTCTTTCAAAAAAGCTTGTCCCTTCGCATTGGTCAAACCATACAACTCATCGTACATCTCCTGCAATACCTCCGGCTCATACACCATGCAAAGCCTACGGAGATACTCGCACAATTCCCTATTACGGCAAGCCCGATAAAAA
Organism: Triticum aestivum; assembly: GCF_018294505.1. NCBI lineage: Eukaryota > Viridiplantae > Streptophyta > Magnoliopsida > Poales > Poaceae > Triticum > Triticum aestivum. The sequence continues at coordinate 56,691,990 of NC_057799.1, forward strand.
TTAGCCGCAAAATGCCTAATGCACCAACGGTGCTTCACTAGGGGGTGCCCGGCAATTTCCTCCTTCACGGCATTCAATATGCCATGATGGCGGTTAGATATGACAAAAACCTCCTGTCCAGGGCCAACAACCTTAGTCCTAAGCAAGTGCATGAACCAGCTCCAATTGTCGTTGTCCTCCCCGGTAACCAAAGCAAAGGCCAACGGGACCAATCGATTGTCCGCATCGTAGGAGATCGTGACGAGTAGGGTGCCTTTAAACTTCCCCGTCAAGAATGTCCCATCAACAGAAAGAAATGGCCAGCAATGCTTGAACGCCTCGACACAAGGGCCGAAACACCAAAATGCTCGACCAAACACTGGGTACTTCACATTCTTCACAGTGCGGGACTTGCTTGGATGCGGCTCAATTACCTGCGTCATTCCAGGGTTGAGAAAGGCCATCACTGCCAACATCCTAGGTAGCCTTCCATATGCATCCTCCCAGTCACCGTAAGCCATCTTTAGAGCCATTTGTTTTGCCCTCCACGCCTTCCCATACTTCACATGGTAGTCAAATATCAAGAATATGAACTTCACCAAAGAACCAACTGAGAGGGTTGGCGTAGCTTTGATAGCTCCGACGCACCGGTGAGCAATAAAAGTGGATGTCAATTGCCGGTGCTTGTCGCCAATAAGGATGGTGTCGCCACAATTTTGGGGCCCTTCAGCTACTTATCTCCCACCAACCACCTAAGGTCTTCCTAGCTGTGACCTTCCAAGGACAATCTTCCTTCTCACACATCACAACATAACGCTTGTTTTTGTTGGACTTGAATACTATGTATGGCCAATGATGTTTGACGACGTACTCTTGTAGCCAGATCTGCATGTGCAATATAGTCTTGAACTTCAAGCCTTCATATATCAAAGGTCGTCGCCGAGGTCGGTCTCGTGCTTCCTCCTCAATGACAGGATTAGGTGGTTCCGGCCCAAATTCCCGCATGTTAGAGTCTGGTACGGCCAGGTGTGCATCCCTAACATCTCTAAACTCATGAATGCTCGGATGTTTGCCCCATACCTTAATAAATGCATTGATCTCCTCCTTGGTAAATTGGAACTCCGGACGGTCCTCGTCAGAGTCAGACACAAAAGCTTGAGCATAACCCTCATCCTCAGGATTCTTTTCTCCAAATGTCTCTGGATCTCCATCAAGTTGGCTTGATGCCACGAGAGGTACACAAGGTGTGGATGGAAACATGATTTCAGGGACGTCGACAAACTGTTCGTTGGTCCCCTCGCCTTGAGAATTGTTTTCTTTCCCGATGAAAGCCGACACCCTACCGCAATGGTTGCGAGGTGGTGTGCCATCTTTCCTAAAGATACTTCTCTCTCCACTTCCTATGTTTGCAGCCTTGACTTTCTCCTCGATGATGGCATGTGTATCCGTCAAACCTATCACCGCAACACAAGGATTTTGAGTTAGCGTATCTTTGTTATCAACATTTGATGGCTGGCTTGGACCCACATCATAAGCGTCCGCATAACCAACAACATTTGATGGCTGGCTTGGACCTACTTCCATAACCGAGGGGCACTCATTCAGATCGATGAGAAGTTGAGGCCTCACAACACCGGTGACTTTGACGGCAACGGCCACTAGAGATCTTATTTGGGACCCTTCAACAAGCTCCTTGTATAAATCCCACTCGTCAATGCCACGGACAGGGCCGGTCCTAAGAATTCAGGGGCCCGGGGCGAAACAATAATCCGGGGCCCTTAGTATAAATGTTTAAGTAGTAATTAATATATGCAGATATAAAATTGTATCGAAGAAAAACAGTCAAGTCCATAAAAAATCAGTGTGCATATCGAATAAAATATTACATAATACCTTGAAAAATCGTTTTATCGTTCTGAGATACAAAATCGCTAATGGTAGTATCAATATCAATTTCATCAAGCAATTCTTTCTGGATACTTTCTGCCTAAGTCTGACATGATGTGCTGAAATTAAAAGGAACCATTAGCTTTTAAAATTAGTACAAAGCTATGTTAGATAGAAGATCAATTACAGAAAATCTAGGGCATAGTATAGTACCTTCTCTCTAATTTAGTGTGGCTATAATTTTATTCTTTGCGATGTGCGCAATAATTCAAGGGCGAGCGCCGGCTATGCGAGTATGCGACAATTCCTTTCCAGTTCGATCAATCGAGATTTGATAATTTAGGATTAGAAAAGTAAATGGAAAAATAACAACAGTACAGGCGAATGCATAGGGAATTGGGCGCTACTGCGCAAGGAGACGTGCTCGTACTTGTCGCAGTCGCGTAGCGCCGCGTGCCTGCGTCGCCGCCGTTCGTCAGGACGAGAAGACCAGGAGAGTCGAACCAGGGGGTCGAGCCGTGGAAGACGACGAACGCTCTAGGTAAACGAAAAGACGGAAGGGACGGAAGTCAAGGAATCAGAATCAAGGTCTGGGTCTGATCGATCGCCTTTTTTTTTGAGGTGAACAAACAGGGAAAGGAGCAATTTGGTTTCCACGTTCGTCTCTGCCTACATGTGAACATGGGCCAGGCCTTTTTCCATTTTCCTTCTATGTATGGGAGGGGGGCCCTAATACGTATGCATATCTGGGAGGGGCCCCCTGGCTTTTGGGGGCCCGGGGCGGCCGCCCCGTTCGCCCTGCCCCAGGGCCGACCCTGGCCACGGATAGGTATCATCTGAGTAAACGAGCGAGAGCCACACCCAGCATCGTATCTTCCTTCTAAAGAAACATCATCACCAATGTCGTTCCACCCCAACACTTCTCTAAGCTTCAAAGCAACCTCATTGAAACTAGGACTATGTGGAAAGAAAACAACTTGACTCGTCATGTCTACAAACTCTACACCACTGCTGGAGGAGGTCACACGCCCTTCATGATGAACATGAAGTATCTTTGAGTATGCCATCTATATTCATTTCCAAAAATACAACTTTACCCATTAGCGCACAAATCATATCAATTTCACAAAATATCAGCTTAACCAAATATCATATTAACTGCATTTGTGCTGTGAGAAGGCCATGAGATACCTTACGGTGGGTGGAGAAGAAGTCAGCCCCCGTTGTTGCGGAGGAGAAGGCCAGGAGGGTCTCGGGCGGAGAGAGGATGAGGCGGACGGGCCGGAACTCAAGCTGTGAGGTTCGTCGCGGAGGGCCCGGTCGGTTTGCGCCGACGCATGGTCCGGGGCGGGGGGCGTCGACGGCGACTGGCCGGGGCTGAGGGCAGCGACTGACCGTGGCTGGGGGAGGCGACTGGCCGGGGCTGGGGGGGGGGAGGCGACTGGCCGGGGTCGACGGCGGCTACCTCGGCTGGCTGTGGCGGCCCGACTAGGTTCGATGAAAAGGATATGGGGAATTTCCCCTCGGTGAATTGATGAGGGGGGTAAAACCTATCCATAGTTTGACGCCAGCAAGTATGGCGCCGAATATGCCACGCCGCCGGTCTCCCGTCAACTCATTGTTACGGTGATGTTCTTGGGCCCACTAGTTCGGCGCCATACAGGTGGGAGCCGAGATGTGCACATTCGGCGCCTTGTTCTTTGGCGCCGACCCTGGGGGGGGGGGCAGATTTGGAATTAGTTTTGGTCAGGGGCCGGACGTGCTTGAAGTCGCTGAAAGAGGCCAGTTTTGTCAAAAAATACGTAGCTAGCTGTGCAATGTGGATCCCGGCCGACGAGGTACGTTTATGGTGGACTGAGGATGAGGAGCTATCGAAATCTCTTTGCGCCGAGTGCAACAGCTAGCACTACTTCACTACTCTAGCTCTTTCATGGAGCGTGTCCTCTGAAGCTACCGGCCAGTCAAAAGTTCACGCGCGCGTGCGGTCCATACATGCATGCACGAACCAAACTGAAACTGAAAGACCCCTCAACGTGACCGAATTCATGCCATGTCTATCAGTAATACGACCATAAACTCATATTTTCATTTCCCCTTCTCAACTGATTCGATATGTATACTCATCATCCTGACCTCACATGCACGTACCACAGTATTTACTCATCACGTGGACACGTTACAAGGACCGTTTCTGTCTCTCGGAGACAGGGAGACTAGTGCGACTAGGCGCAAGAGGGATGGGAGGAAGGATGCTGGGTGGATATACCAGCCTTGCTTGCACGTGTGGTGCCTTGGGATAACCACACCAAGACTCTTTTTTTTCGCGAATACGCAAGTTGCGTATCATTTTATTGATAGGTAGAAAGCAAGAGTTACAGGGGCCCAATTACAAACTCCAACACCAGCGGGAGAGCGTGCAACTAGGATTAGTAAGAGAACGGGATGCTCAGCCTAGAAAACAGAGCAGAGGCGTGCCTAGGGCGGCTCGAATTGGGTGATCGCGGCGAGTCCTCTAGCCCCAGCCAAGGTCCAGGTCCGTGACTCGTCGAGGATGCTTTGCGTCACCAGGTCGGCGGATGGGCGGGCGGAGTCGAAAAGCACGGCGTTACGGTGCCTCCAAATGCTCCAAGCAGTAAGGACGGCAAGGGAGGCGAAGCCTTTGCGAAGCGAGTGCGGGGTGTTGAGGGTGGCGGCGCTCCACCAGTCGATGAATCTGTCATGTGCCGTCGGAATCGCCGCGGTGAGCCTGAAGCTCGAGAGCACGCGGTGCCATACCTCGCGGGAGAACGGACAGCGGACCAGGAGATGGTCGATCGTCTCGAGGGTCTGGTCGCAGAGGACGCAGGTAGGGCTGTGAGAAAGCCCATGGTGGGCGCGGCGCTCCGCGGTTCAGCAACAGTCGAGGGTGACTAGCCAGATGAAGACCTTGTAGCATAGAGGAGCCCACGTTTTCCATATCAGCTTGGCGTGCGGCGACGAGGTGGAACCAAGAAAGAGGGCATCGTAGCATGACTTGGTAGAATATATGCCCGAGGCCGTCCACCGCCAGCGGATGGCGTCAGGAGCGGAGGAGAGGGGGATGTCGCGGACGCGACGCCAGAGCTCCAAGTACTGAAGAGCCGCAAGGGGGCCAAGTGCCCCTTGGATGTCCTGGGTCTAAGAGCGAAGATGGAGGCCGTCCGCCACAGAGCGGGCTTTTCGGCGTCGTTTGGGCACGAGGGCAAGGATCGCCGGTGCAAACTCGGCCACGCAATGTCCCTGGATCCAGTGATCAGTCCAGAAGCGGCAGGTATGGCCATCGCCAATCATCCAAGTGGTAGACGCCCTGAAGATCGCGTGGACCTCCGCGTCATGGGGGAGCTGGAGGTGTTTCCACGGCCGGTTGTGGTCAGTGTGCTGGAGCCAGAGCCAACGGACCCGGAGGGCGATGCCCACACGAAAGAGATCGCGCACGCCAAGACCGCCGAGGCCGAGTGGCATGCACACCCTGCGCCAGTTGACAGGGCAGCAACCTGACGCCGCATCCATGCACGTCCTCTCTGCCATGCCTACTCACATCCTGGCGGCGATCGCCCTGAATGCTAGCACCCTCAAGCGCGCCAACCGGGTCACACCAAGACTTTTTGCACAACCTGTTGAATATGTCAGCAAATAACTACGATATTTAATCCGAATAAACAGAAGATAAATCATGATAGCAATAGCAGAGATTAAACTAATCATGCGAACTAGCATAGTAGATGAACAGATCACATCTAGGGCACATACTAGAAACATGAATTCTACCACGATCTCGAACAAGAAGGATAGAATCACATACGGTGCAGCGGGAGCAGCACCGCCGGCGTTGAGGTTGTCGCCCATGTCGTCGAGGATGAGGTAGCCGAGGTCGGGGAAGAAGTTGTCGTTGGCGAAGTCGTCGCTGCCAGCAGTCGCGCGAGTGCTCTCCCCAAAAACCTGATCGCCCCTCTCCCGTACAAGATCACGAGAGGCGGGGTTCCGGAGGCCTGCTGTTCCTTCTCGCGGTGCATGCCGAAAGGAGGGATGGAGAAGACTTGCTTGGCGGCGCAATGATCTGGAACGGTAGTGCGAAACCATACGATACGGCGGCCGCTAGGGTAGACGTCTACCTGACTATATATTGCGGGCCGGGTAGGTCGTGGGACTAAACCCCACGTCCGAGTCGCCATCCAAAAGAATCAGAAACGGTTAAGTAATTAACGCGTCCATTAATTATTAATTAATGACTCATTAATTTTTCCCGCGCAACAAAAATATAGACAACGTGCATAGCTCTGTCCTCGGCTCAGCTCAATCCTGCATCCGTGGCGCGGCGTGGCGTGACGAGGCGAGGCATGGCGTAGCGAGGAGGAGGAGCGCGCGTGTAGGTTTCCTCTTCTCATGCTCATATAAGTGGTAGAAGAGCTCACCTTATAAAGAGGTGGAAGTCTCACTCAACTTCCGTGGTGGGCCTAAACTTTAGTCTCACTCACTCCACTCACATGTGTGCATGGCCAAGAGAATTTCAGAATTTTAGTTGGGCTTTGGGCCAAAGGCCTACTAGCAAAATTCCAACAATCCCCCAAAATTCTCATTAGCACATCTCCTTATTTAGTTCAAAACATTGTTTATATACCGGTGCTCAGTGGAGACTATAAATTTGAACTTCCACTCAGAGATTCATGCTACACTAGATCACAACTTGAATAGTGGACTATGCCTTGAACTACAAGTTTTCTGCGAGACTAGTTTCACACAAATTATTTACCGATACTGGGCTGCCGCAAGGCTTCCCCGCGGGTGGAGCGTATACGTCATACTCCAGGGCCTTTCATGAATTTATTAGAGAACACCCAATTCTCACAGACTGCGACGTTAACAGTCAAATTCATATAGGTGTATTCCTCGGGAGATGCTCTGCAGGACAACATCTCTGCTTACCCGAATAAGCCACTTGGAGCACATTAAGATAAGTATCACCCTGCCATGCAGATCAGGGGAGTATTGCATCTTCACGGAGTGGGATAACCGAAATACGGAACTCTCCTCTCACCTGACCAACAGCTTGTCTCCCACTTCTACTTCACGGGATCTCCGATCACATAGAGTGGGTTACCACTATGGACAACTCATGCGGTGGGTCTCAAACCCATCTACATCGATGCATTATCTATCACATTACGTGATAAGCCCTTTGTGAAGGGATCTGCCAAGTTTTTCGACGTTTGGATATAATCCAACGTAATAACTCCGGAGTTCCTCAATTTTCTAACAGATTTCAATCTCCTCTTCACATGCCTTGACGACTTCATATTATCCTTAGAACTGTTTATCTTGACGATCACAGTTTGATTATCACAGTTCATCAAGATAGGAGGTATTGGTTTTTCAACCATAGGTAAGTCCATCAAGAGCTCACGAAGCCACTATGCTTCAACAGTGGTAGTGTCTAATGTTATGAGTTCTACTTCCATGGTTGACCTCGTTAAGATGGTCTGCTTGCAAGACTTTCAGGAAACAGCGCCACCATCAAGTGTAAAAACATAACCACTTGTGGCCTTAATCTCATCAGCATCAGATATCCAGTTTGAGTCACTATAACCCTCCAGTACCCTTGGATACCCGGTGTAGTGAATCCCATAGCTCGCAGTGCCTTTTAAGTAGCGGATAACTCTCTTGAGCACATGCCAATGATCATCTCCCGGTTTTGACACAAACCGGCTCAGCTTGCTCACATTAAAAGAGATCTCAGGCCTCGTGGCACTCGCCAAATACATAAGCGAGCCAATAATATGAGAATACCTCAGTTGATCTCTAGCAATCCGTCGATTCTCTCGAAGCAACACACTAGCATCATATGGAGTTGGAGAAGGCGTGCAGTCGTTATACCCAAAACGACTCAAGATCTTTTCCACATAGCAAGACTGAAGCAGTGTGATCCCACCATTCTCATCTCTCAACAGCTTGATGTTTAAGATAACATCAGCTACTCCTAGATCCTTCATCTCAAAACAGCGAGACAAGAAATCTTTAACCTCCTTGATTAGATCAACACTACTAGGGAAAACCTTATACACAGAGGGATAGCAGTAGCGCTGGTCAAAACTAAGCGCTATTGCTACTTGGTAGCAGCGCTTGTCATGAAAGCACGCCACAACTATAGTTGTAGCAATAGCGCGTCTGCCCAGAAAAGCACTACTACTATAATTTCCACACTGTTGCCGGTAGGCTAGGAATAGTATTAGCGAGCCTGAGGGAAACACGCTATTGCTAAGTGCCTTGTAGCAGCGCATTTCTGTTATAGAGCGCTACTGCTAAGAAAAAGAAAATAAGTAGAAAAGTAAATGAAAATGAAAGAAATAGAAAAAGGAGAAATGAAAAAAAAGAAAAACTAAAGAAAAAGAAAAATAGTGGAGAAAGGCACAGCAATAGCGCTTGTTCTCACAAAGCGCTATAGCTACATTAGAAGTAGCGCGTTTTCTGTTCCCGCGTTATAGCTAAGTTCCTTAGATAAAAGGAAAAGAAAAAGGAAAATAAATAGGTACTTCCTGTAGTAGTAGCGCGTTTTCGTTGAAAGCGCTATAGCTAACTTAGCAGTAGCGCGTTTTTCCTACCAGTGCTACTGCTAGTTTGACTTAACCACGCGCGGGCTCAAAATTTTGCTAAGTCCTTTTCCCGCTCTCCCCCTATTCCCCCAACTCCCCCAACTCCCCCAACTCCCCCAACTCATCTGTCGCCGCCGTCGATCGTGCATGCCCTCGACCTCATCGCCGCCTCCCGAGGCCGCCCTCAACCTCACCGCCACCGCCCGAGGTCGCCCTCAACCTCACCGCCACCGCTCGAGGCCGCCCTCGACCTCACCGTCGCCGCCCGAGCCCGCCCTCGCCGCCGACTGTAATGCTCTCCCTCTCCTCTCCCTTTCCCTCCTCTCTCTCTCTCTCACTCTCTCTCTCTGGTAAGGCAATTCATATGTTGCTGCTTGATGATGTTCATATATATGAACCCTAGGTGTTCATATGAACCCTAGATTTGTTTAGGGCAGTAGGCATTTTTTTAGCATTTAGGAAAAAAGATGAGCAATTTTTTAGGAAATTAGCTAGGGCAAATTTTGATTAAAATGCCTAAACAGTAATTCCATTTAGCTTTAAATTAACAGAGGGTATATAAATTATAGTAGTATTTAGCTTTAAATTAATAGAGGCTATAAACAAAAAACAGTAGCATTTAGCTATAAAAAATTATTTGGACTATGGACCTGAATCTGGTTCAAATTTTATTCAAATGAAATTTGAATTATTTGGACTATGGACCTGAATATTTTTGAAGAATTGGGTGTAGGTACAAAGGTGTTGCTGTGGAAATTTTGGTGAGGTCAGAAGGGTTAGAGAAAATGGAGTTCCTTTGCAATTTCTGATAATGTCAAGTATTGTTGGAATATTTGCTCTAAAACAATTTGTATGAAAAGAAAATAATGTGTGTGTGTGTGAGAGAGGAATAGCAAGAACAGAATTCGGGTTGTGTCCTAGGCAGAGAAGTGTTTAGTGAAGTCATTTAGCAAAGGTTTTTGATTTTTGAAAAGACCACAATTTTTCAAGGAAAAGAATTTAGGCAAGTTTTATTTTAAAGATGATCCCTTCCTAGACTTTTATTGTTCATTATATCTTTGGGATAATTAGATTTATGCCCCTAGTTGTGTCCCACTCGTCTGTTTTACCCCTAATTCCCAAAAGTCACCGGTTCTGTCCAAGTCACTTTGCTCCTCTTATGCTTTTGCCCTTTGACCATTTGACCATCAGTTTGAAAACTTCATAACTAATTCATACTGAATCAGAAAAATGCAAATAAGATACCAAAAAATGTTCAGAAAAACATCACCTACATGTCAGTGTCATTTGCATTCATGAAAAAAGTGTTGGAAAGTGCACATCCGAGTTTTAGCTCTTTTGATACCACCATGAATAGTGAACTCTAAAAAAATTCAAAAAAATTCAAAAAAATATGGTGGCGAAGAACAACAAATGTTCTAAGTGCTTGCCAAGTTTCATTAGGGAACGACATTCGTGGAAGTCGTGGCAAGAAAATAACCTATTTTGGAGTGCTGATTGTTTTTTTTTGCCGCGGCACCCACGAATGTTATTCCCTGATGAAACATGGCAGGCACTTAAAACATTTGTCATTCTTTGCCACCAATTTTATTTTAGTTTTTTGAACTTTTTTAGATTTTACTATTCATGGTGGTAGCATAAGAGCTAAAACTCGGATGGGCACTTTCCAACACTTTTTTCATGAATGCAAATGACACTGACATATAGGTGATGTTTTTCTGAACATTTTGGTATCTTATTTGCATTTTTCTGATTTAGTATGAATTAGTAATGAAGTTTTCAAACTGATGGTCAAACGGTCAAAGGGCAAAAGCATAATAGGAGCAAAGTTACTTGGACAGAACCAGTGACTTTTGGGAATTAGGGGTAAAACAGACGAGTGGGACACAACTAGGGGCATAAATCTAATTATCCCTATATCTTTTCATTGAAGTGGTCATGTTATATCTTTTCATTGAAGTGGTTCGATTGTACCCAAGTGGCCTTTTGTTTCCAGGGAATGAAGCTGAGTGGCCTATGTTTTGCCGGAATGTTGATTCATTTCTGTTCCGACAAATTTCAGGTGCTCGATTTGTCCACTTTTTAGCAAAGGTCATGCCGAAATTTTTCGTGAATTTCAGCATGACTTGTGCTACAAACTACGACATATTGAGTGCCCGGGATTTGCCGCACGGGGAAGGAATCAACGTTCCTGCAAAACATAGGCCTTTTTATGTCATTATTCATTTTAGTTGGTCTAGAATTAATTGACTAGATTTAATCGTAGGAAACATGGCTTGCAAGGATGAAGGACAGGGTTCTGGTGATTGCGACGACGTCTACCGGGCGGCAGACGAATTTTTGAACCTTTCCGACGATCAACGATTGTTATTGCTGGGCCCACCTGTCACATCGGAGACTGAGACTGACATCGAGACCGGCGCTGATACTGAGACCGACACCGAGACTGGCGGAGCGGGTATAGAACCGAAACCAAAGAGGTAACGGCGTCTAACCAGCTCATCACTACTAGAGTGGTGGTCACGGAGGTGGACGATGAAAATTTTAAGCCAAAAGAGCCTAAGGAAGCGCAATCGTGCTACGGCAATCAAATAGGCTGCATCGTATGGACAACCACCACCATCAACGATGAGAAACTAAAGAAGATAGAAAATATGAGGCCCTCCCTCCTAAAGAAGTCGCACCAGGTATTCTTGTTCCCGGGCCGGGATGAAAAGAAATATACTGATCCAGATAAAGACCCGGCAATGAAGAAGATAAACAAACGCGCCATGACCAAGTTTAGCGATGCGTTGGCCGCCTAGAAAGCAAGGGTGAAACATCTGATCATCAACTAAAAGAAACCCTACTTCGAGATTGTAAAGGATAATCCGACAATCATGGAAGAGCAGTTTGAAATATTCAAGGCAGCTTGCAATGCCGAAGCTGCCAAAGAAAAGTCGAAGTACATGAAGGGGCTTCAATAGAGAAACATGGGGTGCCACCACCTCGGAAGCTGTGGTCATGCGGGAAGAGGTCCATATGGGCCAAGGAGGACGCGGAATGCGGAAGTCTGGGCATCCCAGACCCCTTGGCGGAGTTCACTGTCCCGCAGGAGGGTGACGTCATCAGGGCCCGGTACCATTGAGACCCAGTCAAGAAGGTTTTCGAGACGGACCCGGTCACGACGGAGTTCATGAGACTGCTGGTAATTTTAGTTTTTGATCAATTCGACTGCACGTTTAGTCATATTTGTAAACGATCCTTGTTCCTTTTTTAGAGAGAGCAACACATGATTGCGGCCAAAAGCGACTCGCCGTCTGAGATGTTGGCGAGGCCCAAGTGGGACACCCCATTCAACCGGGTGTTGAACATATTGAAACAACTCACGGTGGACACTCGGCCGTCGTATGGACGCGTGCACGGTGTCGAAGACGGCGCCATGTGGAAGAAGTACTACCATGAGACCACGAAGGGAAGAAAGAAAGATGGAGGTTAACTAAAGAAAACATCGACAAGAAGGTTGAGATTGCGGTGGAGAAATCAGCTGAGACAGTTGCAACAGCGGTAGCTGCCGCAAAATAGGCGATTGCAGATTTGTCTGGTGGCTTGGTTCCGGCCGTTGTCAGTTGGAGCAAGCAAAATCCAAAAAAAATTGCAGCAGACTTTCCCCTTGCCGACTTCTTCGGGAGCAGCTCGACTAGTGTTGCACTAGCACCAGCATCGGCTCCCGCACCAGCTCCTGCACCGGCTCCCGCACCTGCTCATAGCAGCCCGTCCTCCGTCTCGGACGTGCTCGACGGTGCTTCATATTTGTCTGAGCTCGACGCCCTCACGGTACCTGTCACACCAGCCCTCTTCAATAAATGTATAATCTCCCGTTTCCGTTGCCTTTCGGATGTCTCACATCGCAGACATGTCTTTGCAGGCCGACGTAACCCCGTGCACCGTATTGTACACCATCAGCGACCAGAAGGTGGACATGGGGAAGGCGACGATAATGAAGCCAAAGGAACCATTGTTCCACAGCCGGCCGATCCCCCCTGACGTCTTCAAGATTTCTGTGGCCAGTGTCAAACCGGGCCACGGGAATTTGGCTCCTTCAGTACTAGGGGGGTGATGACGAGACCCCACGGCAGCTTGGCGATTGCAAGGGGTGGGTCCTGTTGTGGCCAAAGAGTCTGCTTCGTCTAGAGGCGGCCGGGAGCACACCCATGAGCACGCAGCCTCAGCAAGGTATGAACATCAACACCCCACCTACCCAATTAGCATCGGCTGTTGTGCTGAGTGATAGCAGACGGGGTGAGGAATAGGCTCCATTAGTCGCTGAGGACGTCGCCATAATGAGGATGAGGATGACACTCAACAATATCTCAATACTGGCGCCTATGATGATGGAGGACTGATGGCTCAGCAGTATGAGTACTCAGGGTTTGAGCGTCATGAGTCGGTGCCTGAATTGCCGGCTCTGGAGGCTGAACATATTATAGACGACCTTCCGGTAGCAAAGAAGCACAGGAAGAGACCGAGGAAAGGCAACAAAGCTGCTTCTATGATCCAGCCGCCTCAGCAACCTCGGGTTCAAGACCGTATACCTATCCCCGGTGCGGCAAAATGGCATATCCTCGGTGAACCAATCCTACCTAAGGCAGCGGTATATGCCACATACGGCAATCTAAGGAGACTTCATGACGATGTGCTGCGGAGAGAGAAAAGCCTCATCGCCTCGGAAAATCCAGGATATCCACTCTACGTGGTTAACGTGCCGCCGCAAAGGTCGTACGTCGACACATTCCCCGCGGAGAAGTTCTTCCTTCGGTTCGATTACATCTTCAACATGTTTCACTTGAAGAAGTTGGATTTTACGTTTGTCCGCCTTTATTCCTTGTACATGAACTATATCATCGGGATTGAGCAGATACCTTATATCTGTGTCGCTGACCCGTACTTCATGCACGAGGGCTTCTTGGCAGTCTGCGCAAAGCACCGTGAATACGCGAGGGACTGCATCGTCGATTTCATGGTCGCCAATAAGGACAACGAGACGATTCTGGTGCCTTATCATCCCCTATAAGTCATTCGCGCGGATATCCTTCCGTCGATTTCAATCATTCATTTGCACGGTGGAGGCTAATTAATTAGAGGTGTACTTATTTTGCGCAGCGGCGGGCGCGCCGTCCTCATCATCCTTTACCCCCGATGTTCCCACGCTCTTTACTTGGACTCGTCGAAGAACATGAACAAAAGGATTACACCCACATCAAGTCTGTTCTCGACAGTGCTATCTTTTTCTAGGCGTACGGGGTGGAGAGATCAAGACCAAGAAGAAAAGGGACGGCAGGCCCGCCTTCGGCCATAAGACCGACTTCTGCTGCATCCAGCAACCGAGTGATACTCTTAGTGATGGATTCTATGTCCTACACCACATGCTGGAGTACAGATGGGGTCAGCAGAACCTTCGCATGTCACCTACATCCGGTGATGCCCATATTCTGCAATGGGCAAAGAATGTAGGAGATATCCCGGATCATCGACTTCGAGCTGAGTTCTATCACATCCAGCGTGAACTTCCCCAAATGATCATGAAGGAGGTCCTCAAAAACAAATACGGATGTTCTACAAGGAAGGGCAAATGTCGTGGGAAGACGTCCGAACACGCGTAGCCTCTCAGCATCTCGACCTGAAGCCTTTCACTAAGCTCGGGGACTATCTCCCTGACTTGGATGGATGGCACGAGATGTTGGAGTGATTGTCCATATATGACAATTTGTCCATTTAGTCCATACTTTCTGTATGACGAAACTTTGAGTTATGCACGATGAAACTTTATTTGTGATGTAATTAAACCGTCCTCCTCGACTAGCGAAAATCACTCTAGTTAGGGAAGTTTGGGTATGATGAACTTTGTTATTTATGCTTATGATATGCTGCTTCTATTTTTGCCAAGTCTGTCTCTTTCTGTTGCTCAAATATATATGTTGCATATCATCGACTCATGTGACGATGCAGGTGCATAGATCATCGATGTCGAAGAAGTGCTACACCAGGAGTATACGACGAGTGGGCGGAGTGTCAGGCCCAGGTGTACCGGTTTCCGAGCGACAACCAGTAGTTGGTTTATGTTCACGCTAGTGCGAGAGAGGGATACGAACTCATGTACTGCATAGTTCCGCTCTCACTCATAGTGATAGCTCTTCTCGCGTATATCATTGTTTAGATGGATGACGATGTAGTTGCAAATAATCGAGACTTGTATCGCTATTTTCAAGATGACGACGAGAGACCACTTTGTGTTGAATGGTGATTATGATGATGACATGATTTGATGCTGCTATGATTACATTTGTATGTGTATGATATGCTAAAGATTATTGTATAAAGCCTGTTCAAATACAAAAAAAATATGCAGAAAAAACAAAAACTAATAAAACTACCAGTAGCGAGGGGAATAAAGTTAGCAGCAGCACGCTCTTACTAGTTGCGTGCCCTAGTTAAAAGCACTGCAGCTATTAGCAGTAGCACGTAGAACTAAAGCTCGTTGCTGCTAGCCATGTATAGCAGTAGCGTGGGGCAACACGCGCTACTGATACATGTTAGTTATAGCGCCGTATCAGTAGCGCGGGACCCCGCGCTACTGATACACCAAATACCCGCGCTACTGGTAGGCTTTTCCCTAGTAGTGCAAGTTTGGTTCCAAAGATTAGTATGTCATCGAAGGATCGTGGATGTCGCCTAGAGGGGGGGGTGAATAGGCGCTTTAAAATAATTACGGTTTAGGCTTGAACAAATGCGGAATAAACCTAGCGGTTAATTTGCCAAGCACAAAACCTACAACAACTAGGCGCACCTATGTGCACCAACAACTTATGCTAAGCAAGATAAACTACTAGGTGAAAGCAAGATATATGACAAGAAACAATATGACTATCACAAAGTAAAGTGCATAAGTAAAGAGCTCGGGTAAGAGATAACCGAGGCACGCGGAGACGATGATGTATCCCGAAGTTCACACCCTTGCGGATGCTAATCTCCGTTTGGAGCGGTGTGGAGGCACAATGCTCCCCAAGAAGCCACTAGGGCCACCGTAATCTCCTCACGCCCTCGCACAATGCAAGATGCCGTGATTCCACTAAGGGACTCTTGAGGGCGGTCACCGAACCTGTACAAATGGCAACCCTTGGGGGCGGTCACCGAACCCGTACACTTTGGCAACCCTTGGCGGCAGTCACCGGTACCCGTCAAATTGCTCGGGGCGATCTCCACAACCTAATTGGAGACCCGACGCTTGCCCGGTGCTTTACACCACAATGATTGAGCTCCGAACAACACCAACCGCCTAGGGCGCCAAGGCACCCAAGAGGAACAAGCTCTAGGGTGCCCAAACACCCAAGAGTAATAAGCTTCTCAAACTTCACTTCCACGTATCACCGTGGAGAACTCAAACCTATGCACCAAATGCAATGGCAAGGGCACACGGAGTGCCCAAGTCCTTCTCTCTCAAATCCCACCGAAGCAACTAATGCTAGGGAGGAAAATGAGAGGAAGAACAAGAAGGAGAACACCAAGAACTCCAAGATCTAGATCCAAGGGGTTCCCCTCACATAGAGGAGAAAGTGATTGGTGGAAATGTGGATCTAGATCTCCTCTCTCTTTTCCCTCAAAAACTAGCAATAATCCATGGAGGGATTGAGAGTTAGAAAGCTCAAAGAAGGTTAACAATGGGGGAAGAACACGAGCTCAAAGGATAAAGTTCAAAGGGGAAGAAGACCCCCTTTTATAGGTGGGAAAAAATCCAACCGTTATGCTCACAGCCCGCACAGAGCGGTACTACCGCTAGGGCGGTAGTACCCCTTTGAAAAACAATAGCGAGGAGGCAAAAGGCCAGTAGAACCGCCGGAGCGGTACTACCACTCGTCCTCACGGTACTACCGCTCGACCTCACGGTACTACCGCGAGGGATAGCGGTACTACCGCAAATGGTAGCGGTACTACTGCTTGCGAGCGGTACTAAAAAATACTTCCGTGCCTACCTCCGCTGAGCAAAACACGAGATTTTGGTCCGGAGCGGTACTACCGCTCAGGAGCCACGGTAGTACAGCTCTGGAGCAGTAATACCACTCAGGAGCCGCGGTAGTACCGCTTAGGAGGCGCGGTAGTACCGCTCTGGAGCAGTAGTAAAAATTTACATCCGCTCTAGCCGCGGTAGTACCGCTGCAGCCTTTATCAAAACAGACACAACTTCTGCAAACGGACTCCAAATTCAACGAAACCAAGTTTGTTGGAAAGCTAACGACATGGGCTAACACAATCTTGATAGAAATATAAATAATAAGAAAATGAGAAAAGGACCATCAGAAAATGGTGAGAACCCTTCCTCGGATAAGATCGGTAAAACCTCCAACACCGAAAACATCATAGAAGACGCATGCAAACTCTGTTTTTGATGAACTCAAGCTTGTCATCAAGATGACCATAAGCTCTAAGACTCACAAAGAGAACCAAACAAGAACCAAGAAACATGATGCAAGATGCAATGGTTTGAGCTCTCTACTAATGATACGATCAAGCTACCAACTTGAGAGCTCCCCCTTGATAGTACGGCAAACGATCCTATAACCCGGTCTCCCAACTACCCCCATGAGACCGGTAAAATAGAAAACCTATCAAGGGCAAACCTTAGCCTTGCACATGGTCCAGTTGAGCTAGATGATGATGATCTTGACTCCCTCAAGTTGGACCACCTTTCTTGATTGCGTTGGCTCGATGAAGACTAGATGATTGCTCCCCCATAGTCCACTATGGGTGAGCCACTCTTCGGCTCATCTTCACAAGTCCATTGTCACCACAATGGACGGCAAGCTTCAAGTACTTGATCTCTTCGTGATGCATCACTTGAACTTGCACACCGCATCCTAACCCCACAAACAACTCTCACGAAGACCATGGGTTAGTACACAAAGCGTAATTGACAATGCTTACCATACCATGGGATCACTTGATCCCTATTGGTACATCTTCTATTCTTTGTGTGTTGATCAACTTGATTCACTCTTTGAATTAGTCTTGATCAACCTCTCACAAGAGCAATCTGTTCGGTAATTCCTTGAATAGCACCTTGGTCGACACAAACTCTCCTTGAAACCAACACATGTACTCCAAGAAAAGCCTATGGACAAAACCTTCAAATATAAATCAAGGCAACCATTAGTCCATAGAGATTGTCATCAATTACCAAAACCAAACATGGGGGCACCGCATGTTCTTTCAATCTCCCCCATTTTGGTAATTGATGAAAATCACTTTCAAGAGAGTTTATACAAGGAATTATGCATCACCATGCAATGCAACAACCAATGATGCATGAGAATGGGATGCAAATGCTTAGGAACAAAACTCTCTGAAACTCCTCCCCCATTGGCATCGATTGCCAAAATGGGTGAAAAGCTTAGAAGGCCAATATAAAAAGTATTCCTCCATAAATTGTGTATTTCTCAACAAGAGAGTGGAATGCAATACACAAGTCCAACGGTAAATACTTGGAGGAAGACAAACTATATTGAGGCCCAAAGATTGCAAATGAATGATATGCCACAAAGACATAACAAAGAGAGAAACAAGCAATCAAGCAATCAAAAGATACCTATTGGAGCAAGAAATCAACGGATATCAATTGAGCCAACTAGACCAATGATCCTACGTGCCACATGAATGAAATAAATTATGATATGAGCAAAGGAGTGTTCTAGAGAAACTAGAGAAGCTCTGTAATTGGATACAACGAGCACAAAATAGGATCGTCACTCCCCGAAAATCAATAGAAACTCACAACAAGTGCAAGTGAGCATGTAGGAAACAAAGCCTAGCAGTTGCAACAAACAAATGGTTGAGCAACATATAAAAGAGGCAACTTAAGAGAGCTGGCTCAACCAAAATGATGTGTGTGAGTCATGGCAAAGCACTTGAGAAGACTAATGTACGGATGAGCATTAAGCATCAACATAGTCTTGGATAGTGGAGATACAAGGTGCATGACATGTCCTCCCCACACACACCAAGCAAAAGGGTTCACAAGCACACTAAAAATGCAAAATGAATAACCAACACTTGTTGAGGGAGTCCTGGACTAAGGGGTCCTCGGGCGTCCGGCCTGTTATCCATTGGGCCGGACTGATGGGCTACGAAGACATGAAGGCCGAAGACTGTACCTGTGTCCGGATTGGACACTACTTGGCATGGAAGGCAAGCTTGGCAATCGATTAGGAAGATTCCTTCTTATGTAACCGACTCTATGTAAACCCTAGATCTCCCGGTGTCTATATAAACCGGAGGGCGTACTCCAGATAGGCGGATACACATTACCATAGTCATACAAGCTAGACTTCTAGGGTTTAGCCATTACGATCTCGTGGTAGATCAACTCTTGTAATACTCAGATTCATCAAGATCAATCAAGCAGGAAGTAGCGTATTACCTCCATAGAGAGGGCTCGAACCTGGGTAAACATCGTGTCCCCCGTCTCCTGTTACCATCGATCCTAGACGCACAGTTCGGGACCCCCTACCCGAGATCTGCCAGTTTTGACACCGACATTGGTGCTTTCATTGAGAGTTTCACTATGCCGTCGACAAAAGGTTTGATGGCCCCTTCAATCTTCAATAATGACGCTGTCCAAGGAAGAACCTTCCTCCCCGGACAAATTTTTGTGTTCGGCAGCTTCGTACTGCGGGCCAACTCGCTTGGCCGTCTGGAGCAGATCGATAGCTACGCCCCTGGCCACCAGGTCAGATTTGGAAGCTTGAACTACGTCTTGGATACCCGTGGAGGCTCGATCTTCAACGGGTTGGAGACCGCAGCGATCGCTCCCCCTCGTCCCGATGAACATGACTCATATCTGTTATCAGATTACATCCAGGAGATGGATCCTGTTGCTGCAACGGCCTCAGAACCAAAGCAGATCGTGCCTTCCGAGGCCACAAAGTCCACGGCGTTGGAGCCACACACGGACTCGACATCCTGCAATGTTTGCGTCAATGGAACTCCGGACTCATCTCCGGCTATACGTTCCGGACCAGGTACGCCTGCGGACACCGAGATGGATCGGTTATCGAATTTCGAATTTAGCGCCGCAGACGTCTTCCGGCATTCACCTTTGGGTGACATGCTAAACTCTTTAAAGAACTTGTCCTTGGAGGAGGACTCACAGCCGAACTATGTTCTGTTCGAGCTAGAGGCGGATGACGAGGAATTTTACTTCCCACCCGCCACCCACTTCATAGCCACTGTCTATGACTTAACCGACGTGCTTGACTATGGCTCCGAAGACATCGACGGTATGGACGACGATGCCGATAAGGAGCAAGGCCAAGACCCGTCATTCACTGGGCGTTGGAAGGCCACCTCTTCTTACGACGTGTACATGGTTGATACACCTAAAGGATCTGGCGACGACAAAGAAGAGCCAGATGCGAATAAACCCTCTAAGACGCAGTCCAAGCATCGGCGCCCCAAACGCCATTCTAAACCTCGTCGCTCAAAAGATGGCAGCACTGGCACCGGAGAAAATTGTACTCCGGGCGACGCCGAAAACAATGAAGACCCTGTCGGGGTTGCATCCGAACAGGAGGAAGATGACAACGGGCAAGATAACCCTGATAAACAGGCCACGCCCAGCGACCCGGATGATGATAGTTATCATCCACCCTCCGAGGATGATGAGAGTGTCGGTGTCAAAACCGGCGGATCTCGGGGAGGGGGTCCCGAACTGTGCGTCTAAGGCGGATGGTAATAGGAGGCGGGGGACACGATGTTTACCCAGGTTCGGGCCCTTTCGATGGAGGTAATACCCTACTTCCTGCTTGATTGATCTTGATGATATGAGTATTACAAGAGTTGATCTACCACGAGATCGTAGAGGCTAAACCCTAGAAGCTAGCCTATGGTATGATTGTTGTTGTCCTACGGACTAAACCCTCCGGTTTATATAGACACCGGAGGGGGCTAGGGTTACACAGAGTCGGTTACATGGGAGGAGATCTACATATCCGTACTGCCAAGCTTGCCTTCCACGCCAAGGAGAGTCCCATCCAGACACGGGACGAAGTCTTCAATCTTGTATCTTCATAGTCCAACAGTCCGGCCAAAGGATATAGTCCGGCCATCCAAGGACCCCCTAATCCAGGACTCCCTCAGTAGCCCCTGAACCAGGCTTCAATGATGATGAGTCCGGCGCGCAGATTGTCTTCGGCATTGCAAGGCGGGTTCCTTCTCCGAATACTCCATAGAAGACTTTGAACACAAGGATAGTGTCCGGCTCTGCAAAACAAATTCCACATACCACCGTAGAGAGAATAATATTTCCACAAACCTAATCTGCTGACAAGTTTCATAGCATGACATCACGCCACGGCCCGGTCATTATTCAAACCATTTTTCCTAACCAGCTACTGCACATATTGCGAGGTGGTTTTCTTGGCACGTCTTGTCGAAGTAGAGATCGTGTCCCCTTATCACGGGATTCTCATCAATACGGGTGTGGGTAACCCTACCGCGCCATCAATTACGGCGCTTGGGGAATAAGCGGTTTCACCAGGCAAGTGGGGAGGTGCAGAATACCTGATGCCTTTATAAGGGGATAAGGACTCCCTTTCGCACACACGCTTTCTACTTCCCGATCCATTCCCCACCGCCAAAGCTGCAGCGCCCAAGCATTCATATTCTCTGCCTACAAAGGCCTTCCGAAAATGTCCGGATCCGGAGCAGGAGGCAAATGGATGGCCTCTACCATCTGGGAGAAGGATATTAAAAAGCTTCGGGAGGCCGGGTATCTGGCCAAGAAAATCAGCCATCGTCTCCCGACGGCGGGACAGATCGTCCCTACTCCGGAACCCCACGAGAGGGTTGTATTCCTCCCTCACTTTGTCCGCGGGCTAGGGTTTCCCCTCCATCCGTTCGTTTGCGGCATCATGTATTACTATGGGATCGATCTTCACGATCTGTCCCCTAATTCCTTCCTCAACATCTCGACATTCATTGTCGTGTGCGAGGCTTTTCTCCGCATCTCGCCACACTTCGGCTTATGGCTGAAGATTTTTAATGTGAAGCCCAAGGTGGTGGGTGGCGAGCACGCCGAGTGCGGGGGCGCTATGGTGAGCAAGATGCCCAATGTCATATGGCCAACAGGCACCTTTAACGACTCTGTCAAGGAGTGGCAACAGTAGTGGTTTTATATCACTGAGCCGCGCGGAATGAGCCGCTACTCCCGAATTTCGATCCGGTGCCCCTTGCGGCTTACATCCTCGGTCAAGAAGGGCCTGAACTGGTCCTCATCCGACGAACTGTCGGTGCTCCAGATGCGCGTTAAAGATATGGGAGACAAGAACATCGAACTTGTCAATGTGGTCCAGGTGATGCTAGTTCGCCGGATCTTCCCTTGCCAACACCGGACTTGCAATCTATGGGAATTCGATCCGGCCAAGCACCAAACCTTGCGAGAGCTTTATGGATCTTCGCACAAGGAAATCTAGAAGGTGCTTTTCAAGTCCAGCAAATCATGGCCGGACTCCGCCGAGGACCGCGGGTACCAATTGTCTCGTCCTGCGAGTTCGGTAAGTTATCATACCTTTTATCCGTATAACCCAAAGGAAGCGCTTAACGCGTTTTATGCAACTCTCCCAGGGCTGGACGAAGAAGGCGGAGCAGATCCATTATCCGACCCCGCTACCCAAAGAACCGGCCGTCTCACTTCTGACGAAGATGCTGGTCCCGGCGCCTTACAAGGTGCCAAAGAAGACGGCCGAGAAGGAGGCCAAAAAGACCCGGGGCGGCCTTCGTCGCCGTGGCACTTCGGACACAATATCCGAAGGCTTTGATGCTCGTTCCGCATCCAAAGAGGACGAGGAGGAGGGGGAAGATGAATCCCCTGCGGGGGAAGAAAGAAAAGGACGGCCTCCGTACAGTTGGAGGCCGAGCCACCCAAAAGGGGAAAGGCTCCTCTTCCGGAGGAGTGTACTGCCGCCGCCGACAGCGGCCCGGCGTGGGATCTCAGGGCCCAGCCCCTGGTGAACTCGTGAGTATATAAAATCCGAGTACGTTTGTGCGTCCGGACTCATCATGGCATAGTATTTTAATCTAGGCCATATTTTTTCGCAGTCCGGCGAGGTCCCGTACCAAACAATCCTCATCGGAGGATTCGCTGAGCTCGGATGCTATGAAGAGCGGGACGCCCCCAAAGACTCCTCCCTCCAAACAGGTGCATAACACCGAGGCTTCGTCCCAGAAGGACCCCGGCCAAGGAGGAGAGGAAGAGATCATGAAGGCGGCGCCTGGAAGTCAACCTTCAGGGGCCGAACACATGGGGGAGAAAATTCCCATGGGAGCTGACGGCGGAGGCCATCTTGAATTCGGCTCCCAGCCGGGTGCAGTTCCGGAGACCAATACGGTTCCAGAACCAGGCAAGCGGCTTCTCCCAGCTGGAGGGGGCATACTGGCAACCTCTGTCCAACCAGAGGTGTCGGATGCTTTGCTGGTGGCGCTGAAGAGCGCCTCCGTTGTCGATGAACAGTGTGCCCTTATGGGTGCGGTGATTGAGAAGATTCAGTCCGCTGAGAATGGACTGAATGGAGCCTGTATCGGCCTTATAAAAGGTTTTGAGGTATGTTTTTGAAGAGTGTCATGGTATGGATAGTAGCCCCTGATACACTGTCCGGTGAAAGGAAAGAACCGAACAAAGGATCAAATTTATGTTCGCAGGAAGACTCATTGAATGACATCTATTTCTCTTCTGTATAAGCTGGCGTCCGTAGCGGCTGCTGCCGCTCATACTGCGGAGATCTCCGGACTGAATCAAAATATGGAGCGGGCCCAAGAAGAACTTGGCCAGTTGAAAATGCAGTTGAGGGATAGACAATGTATGCACAAGTCTTGTTCGCGTTTTTATTGCGAATGAATTTTTAGTATAATGAAATAAGCGTCATGATTTACGCTAGGGATGGTGATCGAAGTCGAGGCTCTTAAGGAGGCTGTGGCCGAGGCCGAGAAAAAGGCAGCCACAGAGCAGGCTCTTCGTGAGAAGCACGAGGCCAGGGTTATTAAAGCTGAGCAGGAGCTGCAAGAGGTCGTAAGAAAATGTGAGATCTTGGAGCAGAGTTTAACGGAGAAAGAATCCGAACTCACCAAGGCGCATCAAGCCACGAACGATGCCCGGGGGGAAACCCAAAGTGCCCTGCAGGGGATCCCAGAGGCGAGAAAGATCGCGGCGGGTAAGGCTTTTTTCCATGTAAAGCAAGTATTTTAGGGAAAATTATGTTTCTAATTTTCAATTCGGATTTCTCAAGGGTATTTACCGAGCTGCCCCGCAGCATATCAGATGCCGCCCAATTCTACCGAGCCGAAGGAAGGAACACTGCGGATAAGCTCTTCTGGTCGCAGTATTTGGCACCGAATTATCCGGTGCCTTTTGCCGATCAACTGAAACAGCTGATCGAACTGCATAAGCGGCGGAACTAGCCATGAAGGATTTGGTTATCCGGCTGTGGCCTGCCGAGCCGATTCCAAGCAGCTACTTTGGGCTCGTGACGCGGCTGTGAGCGCTTGCCTTCGACTTGACGTCATCAAGCGGTCGGTCTGCATAGAAGGTGCGCGAATGGCCTTCACCCGCGCAAAGGTGCACTGGGGGAAGATGGATGCTGAGAAGCTGATGACCGAAGGGCCGCCAGAGGGGAAGGAGCACCGCAAGCCCGAATTATATTATGAAAGTGTCCTAAAAGGATCCTACCTTGCAGCGGAGCTATGCACCAAGGACATTATATTTCCATGAATGCCAATCATGTTGTCCTTTGTAATGTTTGAACAAGGTCATTTATTTATTGCCTGTTATATAAAAGTTTACCCTCCTGTGCGGCCGTTTTATATGTTAAATCTGAGAGTTGGCCAGTCGTCGGCTTCTGCCCCCACGTAAAAAGTACGGGGGTGTTCGGGATAAACCTGAGCACTCTTTATCCCAGTTTTGGGTCCTTCGAAGGAGGTGCTCAGCACAACGAACCAGGCAATCGGACTATAGGGCTTTATCACTCTCACTTAGCCATAGGAGCTTTAGTAAGGTAGGCGCAGCCCCTGGTGTTCGGAAGACCGTACTAGGGGCTCTATAAGCACCTGATCGGAGGAAAAACAGATCCATTGCATGCTGCATTGGTTATGGCATTATGCGGGAGAAATGCTTAAAGATTTTACGACCTCTCGAACAGCTGACCAGCTCTCGCCGTATCATGACAGTCAGTTTTCGGCTTTCTCTACTGAGGTGCTTGTCCGGAAGAACCGGGACACAATCGCAGTAGTTCTCCTAGTGCTACCATAGCCGATATAGCGGAACGTAAGGTACCAAAACATGGGAGCCGGGCAAACCCAACTATTGACCCAAGACATGATTCGGAGCTGATGCATATAGTGCTATAAGTTCGGGGTGCCGAACTTTCATGAAGGTGTTCAGACTTTATTGCCGTGTTATGGGTAAATCGAAGCCCCTGGCATATTTTAAGGCATATCGCAATGTACGGATGCCACTTGACAAAAGAATTTAAATAAGAAATAACATCAGGTAAGCGCCATATAAATCCACATGTTGTATTTGAGTAGCACGTCTATGCGTATGAGTACAGGTAATGTGATAAAAAAGGAATATGATTGCGGAACCTGCTGGGACCAGGGGGAAGAAGCTGAGTGCGGATCCGTAATATAGCCGGATGGTCATTTCGGGGAATGTCTAAAGATTCTCTTGCGCGTTCGAGCTGCCTCTGCATCGCCCGTCTTGGTCGGCGCAAGGGTGAACCTGCGAAGGAAATGTAAGAAATGTTTGCGTGCCGGAGAGCGGTTGAGCCGCTGAGTACGGCCTGCCTGGCCTTCGCCGGAGTGTTTAATTGAGCTCTGGACCAGCCGGGCTATCCTTCCGTGAAGTAGTTCGGAGTCCCTTGATGGTGTCCGGTAGCTTGGACGTCGACTCGAGGTTCGGCTGGAAGGTGCTGCTCGTTGTTTCTGCTGTTAAGGCAGTGGTGTACTTGTTGGTGCCGAGGGAAGGTTCGGCCTGGCCATTAACTGTGATGACACCACGTGGACCGGGCATCTTGCGCTTATGGTAGGCATAATGTGGCACCGCGTTGAATTGAGCGAACGTGGTTCGTCCGAGCAGTGCCTGATAATCACTGCGGAAAGGGACGATTTCGAAGATTAACTCTTCGGTGCGGTAATTTTCTGGTGATCCGAAGACTACCTCAAGGGCGATGGAGCCTGTACAGCTGGCTTCCACACCTGGTATAATGCCTCTGACAGTGGCTTTAGTGGCTTTGATCA
Organism: Triticum aestivum; assembly: GCF_018294505.1. Lineage (NCBI taxonomy): Eukaryota > Viridiplantae > Streptophyta > Magnoliopsida > Poales > Poaceae > Triticum > Triticum aestivum. The sequence goes on from NC_057799.1 coordinate 56,717,780, forward strand.
CCGAATGATCTATGCCCATCTTGCGCACTATGTCCTGGTAAAGCAGATTTATACTGCTGCCTCCGTCCATAAGGACTCGAGTGAGGTGGAATGATACGTCTCCAACGTATCTATAATTTTTGATTGCTCCATGCTATATTATCTACTGTTTTGGACATTATTGGGCTTTATTATTCAATTTTATATTACTTTTGGGACTAACCTATTAACCGGAGGCCCAGCCCAAAATTGCTATTTTTTTGCCTATTTCAGAGTTTCGCAGAAAAGGAATATCAAACGGAGTCCAAACGGAATAAAACCTTCGGGAACGTGATTTTTAGGAAGAATATGATCCAGGAGACTTGGACCCTACGTCAAGAAACAAAAGAGGAGGCCACGAGGTAGGGGGCGCGCCTACCCCCCCAGGGCGCGCCCTCCACCCTCGTGGGCCCCCTGTTGCTCCACCGACATACTCCTTCCTCCTATATATACCTACGTACCCCCAAACGATTAGATACGGAGCCAAAAACCTAGTTCCACCGCCGCAACCTTCTGTACCCACGAGATCCCATCTTGGGGCCTGTTTCGGAGCTCCGCCGGAGGGGGCATCGATCATGGAGGGCTTCTACATCATCACCATAGCCCCTCCGATGAAGTGTGAGTAGTTTACCTCAGACCTTCGGGTCCATAGTTAGTAGCTAGATGGCTTCTTCTCTCTTTTTGGATCTCAATACAACGTTCTCCCCCTCTCTCGTGGAGATCTATTCGATGTAATCTTCTATTGTGGTGTGTTTGTTGAGACTGATGAATTGTGGGTTTATGATCAAGTTTATCTATGAACAATATTTGAATCTTCTCTGAATTCTCTTATGTATGATTGGTCATCTTTGCAAGTCTCTTCGAATTATCAGTTTGGTTTGGCCTACTAGATTGATCTTTCTTGAAATGGGAGAAGTGCTTAGCTTTGGGTTCAATCTTGTGGTGTCCTTTCCCAGTGACAGTAGGGGCAGCAAGGCACGTATTGTATTGTTGCCATCGAGGATAACAAGATGGGGTTTTTATCATATTGCATGAATTTATCCCTCTGCATCATGTCATCTTGCTTAAGGCGTTACTCTGTTTTCATGAACTTAATACTCTAGATGCATGCTGGATAGCGGTCGATGAGTGGAGTAATAGTAGTAGATGCAGGCAGGAGTCGGTCTACTTGTCTCGGACGTGATGCCTATATACATGATCATACCTAGATATTCTCATAACTATGCTCAATTCTGTCAATTGCTCAACAGTAATTTGTTCACCCACCTCAAAATACTTATGCTCTCGAGAGAAGCTACTACTGAAACCTATGGCCCCCGGGTCTATCTTCATCATATTAATTTTCCAACACTTAGTTATTTCCTTTGCTTTTTTACTTTGCTTTTATTTTACTTTGCTTTTATTTTACTTTGCATCTTTATCATAAAAATACCAAAAAAATTATCCTATCATATCTATTAGATCTCACTCTCGTAAGTGACCGTGAAGGGATTGACAACCCCTTATCGCGTTGGTTGCGAGGATTTATTTGTTTTGTGTAGGTGCGAGGGACTCACGCGTAGCCTCCTACTGGATTGATACCTTGGTTCTCAAAAATTGAGGGAAATACTTACGCTACTTTGCTGCATCACCCTTTCCTCTTCAAGGGAAAACCAACGCAGTGCTCAAGAGGTAGCAAGAAGGATTTCAGGCGCCGTTGCCGGGGAGGTCTACGCAAAAGTCAACATACCAAGTACCCATCACAATCCCTTATCTCCCGCATTACATTATTTGCCATTTGCCTCTCGTTTTCCTCTCCCCCACTTCACCCTTGCCGTTTTATTCGCCCTCTCTTTTCCGTTTGCCTCTTTTTCGCTTGCTTTTTGTTTGCTCGTGTGTTGGATTGCTTGTTTGTCACGATGGCTCAAGATAATACCAAATTATGTGACTTTACCAATACCAACAATAACGATTTCCTTAGCACTCCTATTGCTCGTCTTACCAATACTGAATCTTGTGAAATCAATGCTGCTTTGTTGAATCTTGTCACGAAAGATCAATTCGCCGGCCTTCCTAGTGAAGATGCTGGTACTCATCTAAATAGCTTCGTTGATTTATGTGATATGCAAAAGAAGAAAGATGTTGACAATGATATTGTTAAATTGAAGCTATTTCCTTTTTCGCTTAGAGATCGTGCTAAAGCTTGGTTTTCGTCTTTGCCTAAAAATAGTATTGATTCTTGGAATAAGTGCAAAGATGCTTTTATCTCTAAGTATTTTCCTCCTGCTAAGATCATCTCTCTTAGAAACGATATTATGAATTTTAAGCAACTTGATCATGAACATGTTGCACAAGCTTGGCAGAGGATGAAATGAATGATATAATTGCCCTACTCATGGTTTGAATTTGTGGATGATTATACAAAATTTTTATGCAGGATTGAATTTTGCTTCTAGAAATCTTTTAGATTCGGCCGCGGGAGGCACTTTTATGGAAATCACTTTAGGAGAAGCTACTAAACTCCTAGATAATATTATGGTTAATTATTCTCAATGGCACACTGAAAGATCTACTAATAAAAAAGTGCATGCGATAGAAGAAATTAATGTTTTGAGTGGAAAGATGGATGAACTTATGAAATTATTTGCAACTAAGAGTGTTTCTTCTGATCCTAATGCTATGCCTTTGTCTACTTTGATTGAGAATAAAAATCAATCTATGGATGTGAATTTTGTTAGTAGGAATAATTTTGGTAACAACGCGTATAGAGGAAACTTTAATCCTATGCCTTATCCTAGTAATTCCTCTAATAATTATGGTAATTCCTACAACAACTCTTATGGAAATTTTAATAAGATGCCCTCTGAATTTGAGACTAGTGTTAAAGAGTTTATGAATTCACAAAAGAATTTCAATGCCTTGCTTGAAGAAAAATTGCTTAAAGTTGATGAATTGGCTAGGAACGTTGATAGAATTTCTCTTGATGTTGATTCTTTGAAACTGAGATATATTCCTCCTAAGCATGATATCAATGAGTCTCTCAAAGCCATGGGAATTTCCATTAATGAATGCAAAGAAAGAACCACTAGGATGCGTGCTAAGAAAGATTGCTTTATGAAAGCGCGTTCTTCAAATTTCTATGAAAATAAAGATGAAGATCTAAAAGTTATTGATGTGTCCCCTATTAAATCTTTGTTTTGCAATATGAATCTTGATAATGATGCGACTGAATATGATCCACCTTTACCTAGAAGGCGTTCCAAAAATTCGGAGTTTTTAGATCTTGATGCTAAAATTGATAAAAGTGGGATTGAAGAAATCAAAACCCTAGATGCTAATAAACCCACTATTTTGGATTTCAAGGAATTTAATTATGATAATTGCTCTTTGATAGATTTTATTTCCTTGTTGCAATCCGTGCTAAATTCTCCTCATGCTTATAGTCAAAATAAAGCGTTTACTAAACATATCGTTGATGCCTTGATGCAATCTTATGAAGAAAAGCTTGAGTTGGAAGTTTCTATCCCTAGAAAACTTTATGATGAGTGGGAACCTTCTATTAAAATTAAGATTAAGGATCATGAGTTCTATGCTTTATGTGATTTGGGTGCTAGTGTTTCCACTATTCCCAAAACTTTGTGCGATTTGCTAGATTTCCGTGATTTTGATGATTGCTCTCTAAACTTGCACCTTGCGGATTCCACTATTAAGAAACCTATGGGAAGAATTAGTGATGTTCTTATTGTTGCAAATAGGAACTATGTGCCCGTAGATTTTATCGTTCTTGATATAGATTGCAATCCTTCATGTCCTATTATTCTTGGTAGACCTTGCCTTAGAACGATTGGTGCAATTATTGATATGAAGGAAGGGAATATTAGATTCCAATTTCCATTAAAGAAAGGCATGGAACACTTCCCTAGGAAGAAAATAAAATTACCATATGAATCTACCATGAGAGCCACTTATGGATTGCCTACCAAAGATGGCAATACCTAGATCTATCCTTGCTTTTTATGCCTAGCTAGGGGCGTTAAACGATAGCGCTTGTTGGGAGGCAACCCAATTTTATTTTTAGTTTTTTGATTTTTGCTTCTGTTTAGGAATAAATATTTTTTCTAGCCTCTGGTTCGATGTGTTTTTATGTTTTAATTTGTGTTTGTGCCAAGTTAAACCTATAGGATCTTCTTGGATGATAGTTATTTGATCTTGCTGTAATTTCCAGAAACTTTCTGTTCACGAAAATAATTGTTAAAAATCACCAGAACGTGATAAAATACTGATTCCAATTGCTGCTGATCAATAAAGAAATTTTCTAGGTCTTCCTATTTTTGCTGATTTTTTGGAGTTCCAGAATTTTGCGTTAGTTACAGATTACTACAGACTTTTCTATTTTTGACAGATTCTGTTTTTCGTGTGTTGTTTGCTTATTTTGATGAATCTATGGCTAGTAAAATAGTTTATAAACCATAGAGAAGTTGGAATACAGTAGGTTTAACACCAATATAAATAAAGAATGAGTTCATTACAGTACCTTGAAGTGGTCTTTTGTTTTCTTTCGCTAACGGAGCTCACGAGATTTTCTGTTGAGTTTTGTGTTGTGAAGTTTTCAAGTTTTGGGTGAAAAAGATTTGATGGATTATGGAACAAAGAGTGGCAAGAGCCTAAGCTTGGGGATGCCCATGGCACCCCCAAGATAATCTAATGATACCATAAAGCCAAAGCTTGGGGATTCCCCGGAAGGCATCCCCTCTTTCGTCTACTTCCATCGGTAACTTTACTTGGAGCTATATTTTTATTCACCACATGATATGTGTTTTGCTTGGAGCGTCTTGTATGATTTGAGTCTTTGCTTTTTAGTTTACCACAATCATCCTTGCTGTACACACCTTTTGAGAGAGCCATACATGATTTGGAATTTGTTAGAATACTCTATGTGCTTCGCTTATATCTTTTGAGTTATATAGTTTTGCTGTAGTACTTCACTTACATCTTTTAGAGCACGGTGGTGGATTTGTTTTATAGAAACTATTGATCTCTCATGCTTCACTTAGATTATTTTGAGAGTCTTAAATAGCATGGTAATTTGTTTAAATAATCCTAATATGCTTGGTATTCAAGATTATTAAAAACTTTCTTATGAGTGTGTTGAATACTATGAAAAGTTTGATGCTTGATAATTGTTTTGAGATATAAAGATGGTGATATTAGAGTCATGCTAGTTGAGTAGTTGTGAATTTAAGAAATACTTGTGTTAAAGTTTGTGATTCCCGTAGCATGCACGTATGGTGAACCGTTATGTGATGAAGTCGGAGCATGATTTATTTATTGATTTTCTTCCTTATGAGTGGCGGTCGGGGACGAGCGATGGTCTTTTCCTACCAATCTATCCCCCTAGGAGCATGCGCGTAATACTTTGCTTTGATAACTTGTAGATTTTTGCAATAGGTATATGAGTTCTTTATGACTAATGTTGAGTCCATGGATTATACACACTTTCTTCCTTCCACCATTGCTAGCCTCTCTAATACCGCGCACTTTTCGCCGGTATCATACACCCACCATAAACCTTCCTCAAAACAGCCACCATACCTACCTATCATGGCATTTCCATAGCCATTCCGAGATATATTGCCATGCAACTTTCCACCGTTGTGTTTATTATGACACGCTCCATCATTGTCATATTGCTTAGCATGATCATTGTTGGGGAACGTAGTAATTTCAAAAAAATTTCCTACGCACACGCAAGATCATGGTGATGCATAGCAACGAGAGGGGAGAGTGTTGTCCACGTACCCTCGTAGACCGACAGTGGAAGCGTTATTACAACGCGGTTGATGTAGTCGTACGTCTTCACGATCCGACCGATCAAGTACCGAACGCACGGCACCTCCGAAGTTCTAAACACGTTCAGCTCGATGACGTCCCTCGAACTCCGATCCAGCCGAGTGTTGAGGGAGAGTTTCGTCAGCACGACGGCGTGGTGATGATGATGATGTTCCACCGACGCAGGGCTTCGCCTAAGCTCCGCGACGGTATTATCGAGGTGTAATCTGGTGGAGGGGGGCACCGCACATGGCTAAAATATCGTATATCAAGTGTGTTTAGAGGTGCCCCCTGCCCCCGTATATAAAGGAGCAAGGGGGAGGCCGGCTGCCTATGGGCGCGCCAAGGAGAGGGGGGAGTCCTCCTCCTAGTAGGAGTAGGACTCCCCTTTCCTAGTCCTACTAGGAAAAGAAGGGGGGAAGGAAAGAGAGGGAGAGGGAGAGGGAAAGGGGGCTGCGCCCCCCTCTCCTAGTCCAACTAGGACTCCTCCTGGGAGGGGGCGCACCACCTCCTGGCTGCTGCCCTCTCTCTCCCCTCAAGGCCCACTAAGGCCCAATACTTCCCCGGGGGGTTCCGGTAACCCTCCGGCACTCCGGTTTAATCCGAAACTTCTCCGGAACACTTCCGGTGTCCGAATATAGTCGTCCAATATATCAATCTTTACGTCTCGACCATTTCGAGACTCCTCGTCATGTCCGTGATCACATCCGGGACTCCGAACAACCTTCGGTACATCAAAACATATAAACTCATAATAAAACTGTCATCGTAACTTTAAGCGTGCGGACCCTTTGGGTTCGAGAACTATGTAGACATGACCGAGACACCTCTCCGGTCAATAACCAATAGCGGGACCTGGATGCCCATATTGGCTCCCACATATTCTACGAAGATCTTTATCGGTCAGACCGCATAACAACATACGTTGTTCCCTTTGTCATCGGTATGTTACTTGCCCGAGATTCGATCGTCGGTATCTCGATACCTAGTTCAATCTCGTTACCGGCAAGTCTCTTTACTCGTTCCGTAATACATCATCCCGCAACTAACTCATTAGTCACAATGCTTGCAAGGCTTATAGTGATGTGCATTACCGAGTGGGCCCAGAGATACCTCTCCGACAATCGGAGTGACAAATCCTAATCTCGAAATACGCCAACCCAACAAGTACCTTTGGAGACACCTGTAGAGCACCTTTATAATCACCCAGTTACGTTGTGACGTTTGGTAGCACACAAAGTGTTCCTCCGGTAAACGGGAGTTGCATAATCTCATAGTCATAGGAACATGTATAAGTCATGAAGAAAGCAATAGCAACATACTAAACGATCGGGTGCTAAGCTAACGTAATGGGTCATGTCAATCACGTCATTCTCCTAATGAGGTGATCCCGTTAATCAAATGACAACTCATGTCTATGGCTAGGAAACATAACCATCTTTGATTAACGAGCTAGTCAAGCAGAGGCATACTAGTGACACTCTGTTTGTCTATGTATTCACACATGTATTATGTTTCCGGTTAATACAATTCTAGCATGAATAATAAACATTTATCATGATATAAGGAAATATATAATACTTTATTATTGCCTCTAGGGCATATTTCCTTCAGTCTCCCACTTGCACTAGAGTCAATAATCTAGATTACATAGTAATGATTCTTACACCCATGGAGTCTTGGTGCTGATCATGTTTTGCTCGTGGAAGAGGCTTAGTCAACGGATCTGCTACATTCAGATCCGTATGTATCTTGCAAATTTCTATGTCTCCCACCTGGACTAAATCCCGGATGGAATTGAAGCGTCTTCTGATGTGCTTGGTTCTCTTGTGAAATCTGGATTCCTTTGCTAAGGCAATTGCACCAGTATTATCACAAAAGATTTTCATTGGTCCCGATGTACTAGGTATGACACCTAGATCGGATATGAACTCCTTCATCCAGACTCCTTCATTCGCTGCTTCCGAAGCAGCTATGTATTCCGCTTCACACGTAGATCCCGCCACGACACTTTGCTTGGAACTGCACCAACTGACAGCTCCACCGTTCAATGTAAATACGTATCCGGTTTGCGATTTCGAATCGTCCGGATCAGTGTCAAAGCTTGCATCAACGTAACCCCTTACGATGAGCTCTTTGTCACCTCCATATACGAGAAACATATCCTTAGTCCTTTTCAGGTATTTCAGGATGTTCTTGACCGCTGTCCAGTGATCCACTCCTGGATTACTTTGGTACCTCCCTGCTAAACTTATAGCTAGGGACACATCAGGTCTGGTACACAGCATTGCATACATGATAGAGCCTATGGCTGAAGCATAGGGAACATCTTTCATTTTCTCTCTATCTTCTGCAGTGGTCGGGCATTGAGTCTTACTCAATCTCACACCTTGTAGTACAGGCAAGAACCCTTTCTTTGCTTGATCCATTTTGAACTTCTTCAAAACTTTGTCAAGGTATGTGCTTTGTGAAAGTCCAATTAAGCGTCTTGATCTATCTCTATAGATCTTAATGCCTAATATATATGCAGCTTCACCGAGGTCTTTCATTGAAAAACTCTTATTCAAGTATCCCTTTATGCTATCCAGAAATTCTATATCATTTCCAATCAGTAATATGTCATCCACATATAATATCAGAAATGCTATCGAGCTCCCACTCACTTTCTTGTAAATACAGGCTTCTCCAAAAGTCTGTATAAAACCAAATGCTTTGATCACACTATCAAAGCGTTTATTCCAACTCCGAGAGGCTTGCACCAGTCCATAAATGGATCGCTGGAGCTTGCACACTTTGTTAGCTCCCTTTGGATCGACAAAACCTTCCGGTTGCATCATATACAACTCTTCTTCCAGAAATCCATTCAGGAACGCAGTTTTGACATCCATTTGCCAAATTTCATAATCATAAAATGCGGCAATTGCTAACATGATTCGGACAGACTTAAGCATCGCTACGGGTGAGAAGGTCTCATCGTAGTCAATTCCTTGAACTTGTCGAAAACCTTTCGCAACAAGTCGAGCTTTATAGACAGTAACATTACCATCAGCGTCAGTCTTCTTCTTGAAGATCCATTTATTTTCAATGGCTTGCCGACCATCGGGCAAGTCAACCAAAGTCCATACTTTGTTCTCATACATGGATCCCATCTCGGATTTCATGGCTTCAAGCCATTTTGCGGAATCTGGGCTCACCATCGCTTCTTCATAGTTCGTAGGTTCGCCATGGTCTAGTAACATGACCTCCAGAACAGGATTACCGTACCACTCTGGTGCGGATCTTGATCTAGTTGACCTACGAAGTTCAGTAATAACTTGATCTGAAGTTTCATGATCATTATCATTAACTTCCTCACTACTTGGTGTAGGTGTCGCAGAAACTGATTTCTGCGATGATCTACTTTCCAATAAGGGAGCAGGTACAGTTACCTCATCAAGTTCTACTTTCCTCCCACTCACATCTTTCGAGAGAAACTCCTTCTCTAGAAAGGATCCATTTCTAGCAACAAATATCTTGCCTTCGGATCTGTGATAGAAGGTGTACCCAACGGTCTCCTTTGGGTATCCTATGAAGACACATTTCTCCGATTTAGGCTCGAGCTTATCAGGTTGAAGTTTCTTCACATAAGCATCGCAACCCCAAACTTTAAGATACGACAACTTTGGTTTCTTGCCAAACCATAGTTCAAAAGGCGTCGTCTCAACGGATTTCGATGGTGTCCTATTTAGAGTGAATGCAGCCGTCTCTAAAGCATAACCCCAAAACGATAGCGGTAAATCAGTAAGAGACATCATAGTTCGCACCATATCTAATAAAGTACGATTACGACGTTCAGACACACCATTACGCTGTGGTGTTCCGGGTGGCGTGAGTTGCGAAACTATTCCGCATTGTTTCAAATGTAGACCAAACTCGTAACTCAAATATTCTCCTCCACGATCAGATCGTAGGAATTTTATTTTCTTGTTACGATGATTTTCAACTTCACTCTGAAATTCTTTGAACTTTTCAAATGTTTCAGACTTATGTTTCATTAAGTAGATATACCCATATCTGCTCAAATCATCTGTGAAGGTGAGAAAATAACGATATCCGCCACGAGCTTCAATATTCATCGGACCACATACATCTGTATGTATGATTTCCAACAAATCTGTTGCTCTCTCCATAGTTCCGGAGAACGGTGTTTTGGTCATCTTGCCCATAAGGCACGGTTCGCAAGTACCAAGTGATTCAAAATCAAGTGATTCCAAAATTCCATCAGTATGGAGTTTCTTCATGCGCTTTACACCGATATGACCCAAACGGCAGTGCCACAAATAAGTTGCACTGTCATTATTAACTCTGCATCTTTTGGCTTCAACATTATGAATATGTGTATCACTACTATCGAGATTCATTAAAAATAGACCACTCTTCAAGGGTGCATGACCATAAAAGATATTATTCATATAAATAGAACAACCATTATTCTCTGATTTAAATGAATAACCGTCTCGCATTAAACAAGATCCAGATATAATGTTCATGCTCAACGCTGGCACCAAATAACAATTATTTAGGTCTAAAACTAATCCCGAAGGTAGATGTAGAGGTAGCGTGCCGACGGCGATCACATCGACTTTGGAACCATTTCCCACGCGCATCGTCACCTCGTCCTTAGCCAAATTTCGCTTAATCCGTAGCCCCTGTTTCGAGTTGCAAATATTAGCAACAGAACCAGTATCAAATACCCAGGTGCTACTGCGAGTATTAGTAAGGTACACATCAATAACATGTATATCACATATACCTTTGTTAACCTTGCCATCCTTCTTATCCGCCAAATACTTGGGGCAGTTCCGCTTCCAGTGGCCAGTCTGCTTACAGTAGAAGCACTCAGTTTCAGGCTTAGGTCCAGACTTGGATTTCTTCTCCTGAACAGCAACTTGCTTGCTGTTCTTCTTGAAGTTCCCTTTCTTCTTCCCTTTGCCCTTTTTCTTGAAACTAGTGGTTTTACTGACCATCAACACTTGATGCTCCTTTTTGATTTCTACCTCCGCTGCCTTTAGCATTGCGAAGAGCTCGGGAATCGTCTTATCCATCCCTTGCATGTTATAGTTCATCACGAAGCTCTTGTAGCTTGGTGGCAGTGATTGAAGAATTCTGTCAATGACGCAATCATCCGGAAGTTGAACTCCCAGTTGAATCAAGTGATTATTATACCCAGACATTCTGAGTATATGCTCACTGACAGAACTATTCTCTTCCATCTTGCAGCTATAGAACTTATTGGAGACTTCATATCTCTCAATCCGGGCATTTGCTTGAAATATTAACTTCAACTCCTGGAACATCTCATATGCTCCATGACGTTCAAAACGTCGTTGAAGTCCCGGTTCTAAGCCGTAAAGCATGGCACACTGAACTATTGAGTAGTCATCAGCTTTGCTTTGCCAGACGTTCATAACTTCTGGCGTAGCTCTTGCAGGAGGCCTGGCACCTAGCGGTGCTTCCAGGACGTAATTCTTCTGTGCAGCAATGAGGATAATCCTCAAGTTACGGACCCAGTCCGTGTAATTGCTACCATCATCTTTCAACTTAGCTTTCTCAAGGAACGCATTAAAATTCAACGGCACAACAGCACGGGCCATATATCTACAATTAACATAGACAAGCAAGATACTATCAGGTACTAAGTTCATGATAAATTTAAGTTCAATTAATCATATTACTTAAGAACTCCCACTTAGATAGACATCTCTCTAATCATCTAAGTGATTACGTGATCCAAAGCAACTAAACCATGTCCGATTAACACGTGAGATGGAGTAGTTTCAATGGTGAACATCACTATGTTGATCATATCTACTATATGATTCACGCTCGACCTTTCGGTCTCTGTGTTCCGAGGCCATATCTGTACATATGCTAGGCTCGTCAAGTTTAACCTGAGTATTCCGCGTGTGCAACTGTTTTGCACCCGTTGTATTTGAACGTAGAGCCTATCACACCCGATTAACACGTGGTGTCTCAGCACGAAGAACTTTTGCAACGGTGCATACTCAGGGAGAACACTTTTATCTTGAAATTTTAGTGAGAGATCATCTTATAATGCTACCGTCAATCAAAGCAAGATAAGATGCATAAAGGATTAACATCACATGCAATCAATATAAGTGATATGATATGGCCATCATCATCTTGTGCTTGTGATCTCCATCTCCGAAGCACCGTGCTTGTGATCTCCATCTCCGAAGCACCATCATGATCACCATCGTCACCGGCTCGACACCTTGATCTCCATCGTAGTATCGTTGTCGTCTCGCCAACTTATTGCTTTTACGACTATCGCTACCGCTTAGTGATAAAGTAAAACTATTACATGGCGATTGCATCTCATACAATAAAGCGACAACCATATGGCTCCTGCCAGTTGCCGATAACTCGGTTACAAAACATGATCATCTCATACAACACATTATATCACATCATGTCTTGACCATATCACATCACAACATGCCCTGCAAAAACAAGTTAGACGACCTCTACTTTGTTGTTGCATATTTTACGTGGCTGCTACGGGCTTAGCAAGAACCGTTCTTACCTACGCATCAAAACCACAACGATAGTTTGTCAAGTTGGTGCTGTTTTAACCTTCGCAAGGACCGGGCGTAGCCACACTCGGTTCAACTAAAGTGAGAGAGACAGACACCCGCCAGTCACCTTTAAGCAACGAGTGCTCCGAACGGTGAAACCAGTCTCGCGTAAGCGTACGCGTAATGTCGGTCCGGGCCGCTTCATCTCACAATACCGCTGAACCAAAGTATGACATGCTGGTAAGCAGTATGACTTATATCGCCCACAACTCACTTGTGTTCTACTCGTGCATAGCATCAACGCATAAAACCAGGCTCGGATGCCACTGTTGGGGAACGTAGTAATTTCAAAAAAATTCCTACGCACACGCAAGATCATGGTGATGCATAGCAACGAGAGGGGAGAGTGTTGTCCACGTACCCTCGTAGACCGACAGCGGAAGCGTTATCACAACGCGGTTGATGTAGTCGTACGTCTTCACGATCCGACCGATCAAGTACCGAACGCACGGCACCTCCGAAGTTCTACACACGTTCAGCTCGATGACGTCCCTCGAACTCCGATCCAGCCGAGTGTTGAGGGAGAGTTTCGTCAGCACGACGGCGTGGTGACGATGATGATGTTCCACCGACGCAGGGCTTCGCCTAAGCTCCGCGACGGTATTATCGAGGTGTAATCTGGTGGAGGGGGGCACCGCACACGGCTAAAATATCGTATATCAAGTGTGTTTAGAGGTGCCCCCCTGCCCCCGTATATAAAGGAGCAAGGGGGAGGCCGGCTGCCTATGGGCGCGCCAAGGAGAGGGGGGGAGTCCTCCTCCTAGTAGGAGTAGGACTCCCCTTTCCTAGTCCTACTAGGAAAAGAAGGGGGGAAGGAAAGAGAGGGAGAGGGAGAGGGAAAGGGGGCTGCGCCCCCCTCTCCTAGTCCAACTAGGACTCCTCCTGGGAGGGGGCGCACCACCTCCTGGCTGCTGCCCTCTCTCTCCCCTCAAGGCCCACTAAGGCCCAATACTTCCCCGGGGGGTTCCGGTAACCCTCCGGCACTCCGGTTTAATCCGAAACTTCTCCGGAACACTTCCGGTGTCCGAATATAGTCGTCCAATATATCAATCTTTACGTCTCGACCATTTCGAGACTCCTCGTCATGTCCGTGATCACATCCGGGACTCCGAACAACCTTCGGTACATCAAAACATATAAACTCATAATAAAACTGTCATCGTAACTTTAAGCGTGCGGACCCTTTGGGTTCGAGAACTATGTAGACATGACCGAGACACCTCTCCGGTCAATAACCAATAGCGGGACCTGGATGCCCATATTGGCTCCCACATATTCTACGAAGATCTTTATCGGTCAGACCGCATAACAACATACGTTGTTCCCTTTGTCATCGGTATGTTACTTGCCCGAGATTCGATCGTCGGTATCTCGATACCTAGTTCAATCTCGTTACCGGCAAGTCTCTTTACTCGTTCCGTAATACATCATCCCGCAACTAACTCATTAGTCACAATGCTTGCAAGGCTTATAGTGATGTGCATTACCGAGTGGGCCCAGAGATACCTCTCCGACAATCGGAGTGACAAATCCTAATCTCGAAATACGCCAACCCAACAAGTACCTTTGGAGACACCTGTAGAGCACCTTTATAATCACCCAGTTACGTTGTGACGTTTGGTAGCACACAAAGTGTTCCTCCGGTAAACGGGAGTTGCATAATCTCATAGTCATAGGAACATGTATAAGTCATGAAGAAAGCAATAGCAACATACTAAACGATCGGGTGCTAAGCTAACGTAATGGGTCATGTCAATCACGTCATTCTCCTAATGAGGTGATCCCGTTAATCAAATGACAACTCATGTCTATGGCTAGGAAACATAACCATCTTTGATTAACGAGCTAGTCAAGCAGAGGCATACTAGTGACACTCTGTTTGTCTATGTATTCACACATGTATTATGTTTCCGGTTAATACAATTCTAGCATGAATAATAAACATTTATCATGATATAAGGAAATATATAATACTTTATTATTGCCTCTAGGGCATATTTCCTTCAATCATGTAGTTGACATCGTATTTGTGGCAAAGCCACCGTTCATAATTCTTTCATACATGTCACTCTTGATTCATTGCATATCCCGGTACACCGCCGGAGGCATTCATATATAATCATATTTTGTTCTAAGTATCGAGTTGTAATTGTTGAGTTGTAAGAAAATAAAAGTGTGATGATCTTCATTTTTAGAGCATTGTCCCAAGTGAGGAAAGGATGATGGAGACTATGATTCCCCCACAAGTCGGGATGAGACTCCGGACGAAAAAAAGGAGGCCATAAAAAAAGAGAGAAAAGGCCCAAATAAAAAAAGAGAAAAAGAGAGAAGGGACAATTATCCTTTTACCACACTTGTGCTTCAAAGTAGCACCATGATCTTCATGATAGAGAGTCTCTCATTTTTGTCACTTTCATATACTAGTGGGAATTTTTCATTATAGAACTTGGCTTGTATATTCCAATGATGGGCTTCCTCAAAATGCCCTAGGTCTTCGTGAGCAAGCGAGTTGGATGCACACCCACGTAGTTTCTTTTGTTGAGCTTTCATATACTTATAGCTCTAGTGCATCCGTTGCATGGCAATCCCTACTCACTCACATTGATATCTATTGATGGGCATCTTCATAGCCCGTTGATACGCCTAGTTGATGTGAGACTATCTTCTCCCTTTTTGTCTTCTCCACAACCACCATTCTATTCCACATATAGTGCTATGTCCATGGCTCACGCTCATGTATTGCGTGAGGATTGAAAAAGTTTGAGAACGTCAAAAGTATGAAACAATTGCTTGGCTTGTCATCGGTTTTGTGCATGATTTAAATACTTTGTGTGGTGAAGATAGAGCATAGCCAGACTATATGATTTTGTAGGGATAACGTTCTTTGGCCATGTTATTTTGAGAAGACATAATTGCTTTGTTAGTATGCTTGAAGTATTATTATTTCTGATCTGAATATGTCAATATTAAACTTTTGTCAATATTGTTAGTATGTCAATATTGTTAGTATGTCAATATTAAACTTTTGTCTTCAATCTTTCGGATCTGAATATTCATACCACAATTAATAAGAATTACATTGAAATTATGCCAAGTAGCACTTCGCATCAAAAATTCTGTTTTTTATCATTTACCTACTCGAGGACGAGCAGGAATTAAGCTTGGGGATGCCTCATACGTCTCCAACGTATCTATAATTTTTCATTGCTCCATGCTATATTATCTACTGTTTTGGAAATTATTGGGCTTTATTATTCACTTTTATATTACTTTTGGGACTAACCTATTAACCGGAGGCCCAACCCAGAATTGCAGTTTTTTGCCTCTTTCAGAGTTTCGCAGAAAAGGAATATCAAACGGAGTCCAAACGGAATAAAACCTTTGGGAACGTGATTTTTAGGAAGAATATGATACAGGAGACTTGGACCCTATGTCAAGAAACAAAAGAGGAGGTCACGAGGTAGGGGGGCGCGCCTACCCCCCCAGGGCGCGCCCTCCACCCTCGTGGGCCCCCTGTTGCTCCACCGACGTACTCCTTCCTCCTATATATACCTACGTACCCCCAAACGATCAGATACGGAGCCAAAAACCTAATTCCACCGCTGCAACCTTCTGTACCCACGAGATCCCATCTTGGGGCCTGTTCTAGAGCTCCACCGGAGGGGGCATCGATCATGGAGGGCTTCTACATCATCACCATAGCCCCTCTGATGAAGTGTGAGTAGTTTACCTCAGACCTTCGGGTCCATAGTTTGTAGCTAGATGGCTTCTTCTTTCTTTTTGGATCTCAATACAATGTTCTCCCCCTCTCTCGTGGAGATCTATTCGATGTAATCTTCTTTTGCGGTGTGTTTGGTGAGACCGATGAATTGTGGGTTTATGATCAAGTTTATCTATGAACAATATTTGAATCTTCTCTGAATTCTTTTATGTATGATTGGTTATCTTTGCAAGTATCTTTGAATTATCAGTTTGGTTTGGCCTACTAGATTGATCTTTCTTGCAATGGGAGAAGTGCTTAGCTTTGGGTTCAATCTTGTGGTGTCCTTTCCTAGTGGCAGTAGGGGCAGCAAGGCACGTATTGTATTGTTGCCATCGAGGATAACAAGATGGTTTCTTTTTATCATATTGCATGAATTTATCCCTCTACATCATGTCATCTTGCTTAAGGCGTTACTCTGTTTTCATGAACTTAATACTCTAGATGCATGCTGGATAGCGGTCGATGAGTGGAGTAATAGTAGTAGATGCAGGCAGGAGTCGGTCTACTTGTCTTGGACATGATGCCTATATACATGATCAGACCTAGATATTCTCATAACTATGCTCAGTTCTGTCAATTGCTCAACAGTAATTTGTTCACCCACCGTAAAATACTTATGCTCTCGAGGGAAGCTACTAGTGAAACCTATGGCCCCCGGGTCTATCTTCATCATATTAATCTTCCAACACTTAGTTATTTCCTTTGCTTTTTTACTTTGCTTTTATTTTACTTTGCATCTTTATCATAAAAATACCAAAAAAATTATCCTATCATATCTATTAGATCTCACTCTCGTAAGTGACCGTGAAGGGATTGACAATCCCTTATCGTGTTGGTTGCGAGGATTTATTTGTTTTGTGTAGGTGCGAGGGACTCGCGCGTAGCCTCCTACTGGATTGATACCTTGGTTCTAAAAAACTGAGGGAAATACTTACGCTACTTTGCTGCATCACCCTTTCCTCTTCAAGGGAAAACCAACGCAGTGCTCAAGAGGTAGCATGGAACCCGTCAATTATTGGGTCGAGGACTAGTGCGGGTGGATTGCCCTGATTGGCGTTAACCGGACGATCCATGTGGTTGAAGGTGACCGGCCCTAGTTTATATTGTGGGATGAATGGATCCGTTAAGTCGGCATCCCTAAGGGTGCATATCTGGTCCGAATTGGGAACTTGGGTGGTATTTACCACATTCACCGATTGAGTATGCGGGGGAAATTTCTTTTGCCCTCCTGTGTTCGGTGATCTGGGCTCTTCGTCGCCGTCATCGCTTTGAGACCCCCCTTCTCCGTTTTTGGCGCCTGCCCTGCCGGCCTGTTTGAAGACCCAGCATTCTCTGTTGGTGTGGGTGGCTGGCGTTCCTGCGGTGCCATGAATTTGGCACTGGCGATCGAGTATGCGGTCCAGACTGGATGGGCCCGAATTGTTATTTTTGGGTGGCCCTTTCCGCTGACCGGACTTTGAGTCCCTAAACCCGGCATTAACTGACGTATTTTCGGCGTTTTCACCATATTTACGGCGCTTGTGTTTGTTGCGTCGTGGTTTGCCGTTGCTATCCCTAGCCTCTGATGTGCCAGGTTTGCTTGTTGTATTGTTACTACGAGCCAACCAGCTATCTTCGCCCGCGTAAAAGCGGGTCATAAGTGTCGTGAGGGCTGCCATGGATTTTGGCTTCTCTTGACCGAGGTGCCGGGCGAGCCACTCGTCACAGATGTTATGCTTAAATGCCGCTAAGGCCTCTGCATCCGAATAGTCGACAATTTGGTTCTTCTTAGTTAGGAACCGGGTCCAAAATTTCCTGGCCGATTCCCCTGGCTGCTGAGTTATATGACTTAAATCGTCAGCATCCGGCGGTCGCACATAAGTTCCCTGGAAATTGTCCTGGAATGCATCTGCAGGCTCTCCCAGCTTCCGATGGAGTTTGCCGACAAGCTATTGAGCCAATGCTGAGCTGGCCCTTTGAGTTTTAGCGGGAGATATTTGATGGCATGTAGATCATCCCCGTGGGCCATGTGAATGTCGAGGAAGAAGTCTTCTGTCCATACCGCGGGGTCTATAGTACCATCATATGATTCAATGTTTACGGGTTTAAAACCCTCTGGGAATTCATGATCCATTACTTCATCAGTGAAGCATAGGGGGTGTGCGGCGCCTCTGTGCCGGGCTATATCACGACGCAGTTCATATGAGTCTTGTCTGCTGTATTCGGCCGGGCCGGATTTGCTTTTAGTGTATCCGGCGTGACGGTCATCGTCCCGCGTTGGGGCGCGTCCCCATGATCTGTAGATCGATCTTGCATGTTTTGCTTTGTTTTCCAATGCGTCTTGCAGGTCCCGCGTGTTGCCCCGGGCCTTGGTATTTTTGTTGAAATGGCGGCGGGGTGCGGGTTGGACTTCGGGCTGATATGCCTCTCTGTCTCGGCCACGAGGTGGCTGGTCAGCCACATCATACGCTGGTGATGTAGGTTCCAATGCTTCCTCCTCGAGTTGGGGTAGCAACCTGCGCTTTGGGTAACTCTTGGTTGGGCGCTCGAGTTCGCATTCCTCGGCCGCCAGGACTTCGGTCCATCTATCAGCTAGAAGATCCTGATCAGCTCGAAGCTGTTGTTGCTTATTCTTCAGGCTGTTTGCTGTGGCCATAAGTCGGCGCTTGAAGCGCTCCTGCTCGACGGGATTCTCCGTCACGATAAATTCTTCGTCGCCGAGGCTTACCTCGTCTTCGGAGAGAGGCATGTAATTGTCATCCTCTGATTCTTCGTCTGTTGCCTGTTCCGGAGGGCTAGCTTCTTCATCCTCCCGCTCGAGGTCTGGCTGGAAGGGGTTGTCGTCGTCCTCGGCCCTATCCGCAGTGTTATTGTCTCTTGTGCCGGTATCACTGCTTTTGCTATGGCGGGACTTAGAGCGGCGCCGCTGACGTCGGTGCTTGGGTTGCTTCTTGGAGGGATTATACTCCGTTGTCTTATTGCCATTGCCTTCTTTGGGGGTGTCCACCATGTATATATCATATGATGAGGTGGCAGTCCAGTGCCCTGTGGGCGGTGGTTCCTGTTTGTCTCCTGCATCGTCGTCCATGCCGTCGATGTCTTCGAAGCCGAAATCGAGCATGTCGGTTAAATCGTCGACAGTGGCTACTAAGTGGGTGGTGGGTGGGCAGCGAATTTCTTTGTCGTCCGCATCCCATTCTAGCCGGACATAGTTCGGCCAGGAGTCTCCTGACAAGGAAAGAGACCTCAATGAGTTTAGCACGTCGCCCAGGGGTGAGTGCTGAAACATATCCGCGGAGGAGAACTCCATGATCGGTGCCCAATCAGATTCGATAGGCACGGACGCAGGCGGTCCGGAGCCCGTGGCCGGGGACGAATCCAAGTGTCCGGCGACACGGGACTCATAAGAGGTAAAGTCTGTATTGGGCTCTATCGCCATTGAGTGTGCGGCCTCCGTGGCGGGGTCCATCCACCCGTCCTCGGATGGCGCAATTTGTTCCGGATCGAGGGCCGGAGTAGTTGCAGGTGTGATCTCCCGAACACTGTTCGACGGCAGAGCTAAATCATGCTCGTCGTGATTGTGCGGCGCACCTGACATAGGCTCGAATCCGTCGAAGATCAAGTCTCCGCGGATGTCGGCAGTATAGTTCAAATTTCCGAACCTGACCTGATGGCCAGGGGCGTAGCTTTCGATCTGCTCCAGATGGCCAAGCGAGTTGGCCCGCAGTGCGAAGCCGCCGAATACGAAGATCTGTCCGGGGAGGAAAACCCGACCCTGGATCGCATCGTTGCCAATGATCGAAGGAGCCATATAGCTTTACGGTGACGGCACAGTGGAACTATCAATGAAAGCACCAATGTCGGTGTCAAAACCGGTGTATCTCGGGTAGGGGGTCCCGAACTGTGCGTCTAAGGTGAATGGTAACAGGAGGCGGGGGACACGATGTTTACCCAGGTTCGGGCCCTCTCGATGGAGGTAATTATACCCTACTTCCTGCTTGATTGATCTTGGTGATATGAGTATTACAAGAGTTGATCTACCACGAGATCGTAGAGGCTAAACCCTAGAAGCTAGCCTATGGTATGATTGTTGTTGTCCTACGGACTAAACCCTTCGGTTTATATAGATACCAGAGGGGGCTAGGGTTACACAGAGTCGGTTACATGGGAGGAGATCTACATATCCGTATTGCCAAGCTTGCCTTCCACGCCAAGGAGAGTCCCATCCGGACATGGGACGAAGTCTTCAATCTTGTATCTTCATAGTCCAACAGTCCGGCCAAAGGATATAGTCCGGCCATCCGAGGACCCCCTAATCCAGGACTCCCTCAGAGAGCCTTGGCAGTGAGGACTTCATAGTGCCTGAGGCACGCCCTCGAGCAGGAACGCTTTAAGCGCCAGCTCATAGCTACTGCAAGAAGCCTAAAGAAAAATTAGCAGCAGCTCCAAGCAGATCAAGACCTACTCATCGATAGATGGACCGATGTCCTAGCAGCCGAAGAATACGGCCTCAAGCGCCCAGCCAAGAGTTACCCGAAATGCAGACTGCGACCTCAATTCGATGAGGAGGCACCCGAGCACATATCTCCCTCGCGTAATGTGGAACGGCCACCATGTGGGCAAGACAGGGCGGCCGACCAGCCACCCCGCGGTCGGGATAAAGTGGCAACTCAGGCCGAACAGCAGCCTGCCCCACCGCCCCGTAAAAATAAGACGGAAAAGTTCGGGGTCACACGTACGACCTCTGGCAGACCCTAGACAGTAGAGCAGGACATACAAGATCGATCTACGGATCGCGTGGACATGCCTCGAGGCACGACGACGGCTACCTATTCGGACGTGACAAACCTA
This sequence comes from Triticum aestivum, assembly GCF_018294505.1. Lineage (NCBI taxonomy): Eukaryota > Viridiplantae > Streptophyta > Magnoliopsida > Poales > Poaceae > Triticum > Triticum aestivum. The sequence continues at coordinate 56,738,837 of NC_057799.1, forward strand.
ACCACGCCCGGGCCGAATGCCGCAGACGGACTCCATCAGAGCTACGCCGCGATGCGGCCGGATACAGAGGTGCCGCACACCCTCTCTGCTTCACAGATAAAGTACTGGATCACGAATTCCCCGAGGGATTCAAGCACGTCAATATCGAATCATACGACGGCACAACCGATCCTGCAGTATGGATCGAGGATTTTATTCTCCATATCCATATGGCTCGAGGAGATGACCACCACGCCATTAAATACCTCCCACTAAAACTCAAAGGGCTAGCTCGGCACTGTCTTAACAGCCTGCCTGAAAATTCTATCGGCAGCTGGGAGGACTTGGAAGAAGCCTTCTTGGACAACTTCCAAGGAACTTATGTCCGGCCACCAGATGCCGACGACTTAAGCCACATAGTTCAACAACCCGGAGAATCAGCCATAAAATTCTGGACAAGGTTCCTAACCAAAAAGAACCAGATCGTCGACTATCCGGATGCCGAAGCCCTAGCGGCCTTTAGGCATAGCATCCGGGACGAATGGCTCGCCCGCCACCTCGGCCAGGAAAAGCCGAGGTCCATGGCAGCCCTCACAGCACTTATGACCCGCTTCTGCGCGGGAGAGGATAGTTGGCTGGCTCGCAGTACAAACGCAGCCAACGAAACAAGCCCCTCTGAGGCCAAAAACAGCACCAGCAAGCTCCGGCACAACAGACACAAACGCCAAAGCAATGGCAATAACACCGATGACACTACAGTTCACGCCGGATTTAGTGGCTCCAAGTCCGGCCAGCGAAAGAAGCCCTATAAAAGGAGCAGCGGAGGACCATCCAGCTTGGACCGCATACTCGATCGTCCTTGCCATATACATGGCACCCCAGACAAACCGGCCAACCATACCAACAGAGATTGCCGGGTCTTTAAACAAGCCAGCCAGGTAAACAGCAGAAACGAGGAAAGGGAATCACAGAGCGAGGACGATGACGAGGAGCTCCGGCAGCCGAACACTGGGGGGCAAAAGAAATTTGCCCCTCAAGTCAAAACGGTGAACATGACATACGCTACACACATCCCCAAAAGGGAGCGCAAGCGTGCACTCAGGGACGTCTACGCGGTGGAGCCAGTCGCCCCTAAATTTAATCCATGGTCGTCATTCCCGATCACCTTTGATTCTCGAGATCATCCAACTAGTATCCGTCATGGCGGTTCGGCCGCATTGGTCCTCGACCCAATCACCGACGGATTTCACCTGACACGAGTCCTAATGGACGGTGGTAGCAGCCTCAACCTGCTCTATCAGGACACAATACGTAAAATGGGCATTAATCCCTCATGAATCAAGCCCACCAAGACTACCTTTAAAGGAGTCATTCCAGGCGTAGAAGCCCGTTGACACGTCTCCAACGTATCTATAATTTTTGATTGTTCCATGCTATATTATATTCTGTTTTGGACATTATTGGGCTTTATTATACACTTCTATATTATTTTTGGGACTAACCTATTAACCGGAGGCCCAGCCTAGAATTGCTATTTTTTTGCCTATTTCAGAGTTTCACAGAAAAAGAGTATCAAACGGAGTCCAAACGGAATGAAACCTTCGGGAACGTGATTTTTGGAACGAACGTGATCCAGAGGACTTCGACCCTACGCCAAGAAAGCAACCAGGAAGGCACGAGTTAGGGGGGCGCGCCTACCCCCCCAGGCACGCCCTCTACCCTCGTGGGGCCCATGTTGCTCCACCGACGTACTTCTTCCTCCTATATATACCTACGTACCCCCAAACTACCAGATACGGAGCCAAAAACCTAATTCCACCACCGCAACCTTCTGTACCCGTGAGATCCCATGTTGGGGCCTTTTCTGGAGCTCCGCTGGAGGGGGCATCGATCACGGAGGGCTTCTACATCAACACCATAGCCTCTCCGATGATGTGTGAGTAGTTTACCTCAGACATTCGAGTCCATAGTTATTAGCTAGATGGCTTCTTCTCTCTTTTTGGATCTCAATATAATGTTCTCCCCCTCTCTCGTGGAGATCTATTCGATGTAATCTTATTTTGTGGTGTGTTTGTTGAGACTGATGAATTGTGGGTTTATGATCAAGTTTATCTATGAACAATATTTGAATCTTCTCTGAATTCTTTTATGTATGATTGGTTATCTTTGCAAGTCTCTTCGAATTATCAGTTTGGTTTAGCCTACTAGATTGATCTTTCTTGCAATGGGGGAAGTGCTTAGCTTTGGGTTCAATCTTGCGGTGTCCTTCCCCAGTGATAGTAGGGGCAGCAAGGCACGTATTGTATTGTTGCAATCGAGGATAACAAGATGGGGTTTATATCATATTGCATGAGTTTATCCCTCTACATCATGTCATCTTACTTAAAGCATTACTCTGTTCTTTTGAACTTAATACTCTATATGCATGCTGGATAGCGGTCGATGTGTGGAGTAATAGTAGTAGATGCAGGCAGGAGTCGGTCTACTTGTCTCAGACGTGATGCCTATATACATGATCATACCTAGATGCAGGCAGGATAACTTGATTTGGCTATGTTATTTTGATAAGACATAATTCCTTGGTTAGCATGCTTGAAGTATTATTGTTTTTATGTCAACATTAAACTTTTATCTTGAATCATATTAAATCTGAACATTCATGCCACAATAAGAAGAATTACATTGAGATTATGCTAAGTAGCATTCCACATCAAAAATTCTGTTTTTATCGTTTACCTACTCGAGGACGAGCAGGAATTAAGCTTGGGGATGCTTGATACGTCTCCAACGTATCTATAATTTTTGATTGTTCCATGCTATATTATATTCTGTTTTGGACATTATTGGGCTTTATTATGCACTTTTATATTATTTTTGGGACTAACCTATTAACCGGAGCCCAGCCCAGAATTGCTGTTTTTTTGCCTATTTCAGAGTTTCGCAGAAAAAGAATATCAAACGGAGTCCAAACGGAATGAAACCTTCGGGAACGTGATTTTTGGAACGAACGTGATCCAGAGGACTTGGACCCTACGCCAAGAAAGCAACCAGGAAGGCACGAGGTAGGGGGGCACGCCTACCCCCCAGGCGCGCCCTCCACCCTCGTGGGGCCCATGTTGCTCCACCGACGTACTTCTTCCTCCTATATATACCTACGTACCCCCAAACTACCAGATACGGAGACAAAAACCTAATTCCACCGCCGCAACCTTCTGTACCCGTGAGATCCCATCTTGGGGCCTTTTCCGGAGCTCCGCCGGAGGGGGCATCGATCACGGAGGGCTTCTACATCAACACCATAGCCTCTCCGATGATGTGTGAGTAGTTTACCTCAGACCTTCAGGTCCATAGTTATTAGCTAGATGGCTTCTTCTCTCTTTTTGGATCTCAATACAAGTTCTCCCCCTCTCTCGTGGAGATCTATTCGATGTAATCTTCTTTTGCGGTGTGTTTGTTGAGAACGATGAATTGTGGGTTTATGATCAAGTTTATCTATGAACAATATTTGAATCTTCTCTGAATTCTTTTATGTATGATTGGTTATCTTTGCAAGTATCTTCGAATTATCAGTTTGGTTTGGCCTACTAGATTGATCTTTCTTGCAATGGGAGAAGTGCTTTGCTTTGGGTTCAATCTTGCGGTGTCCTTTCCCAGTGACAGTAGGGGCATCAAGGCACGTATTGTATTGTTGCCATCGAGGATAACAAGATGGGGTTTATATCATATTGCGTGAGTTTATCCCTCTACATCATGTCATCTTACTTAAAGCGTTACTCTGTTCTTTTGAACTTAATACTCTAGATGCATGTTGAATAGCGGTCGATGTGTGGAGTAATAGTAGTAGATGCAGGCAGGAGTCAGTCTACTTGTCTCGGACGTGATGCCTATATACATGATCATACCTAGATATTCTCATAACTATGCTCAATTCTGTCAATTGCTCAACAGTATTTTGTTTACCCACCGTAATACTTATGCTCTCGAGAGAAGCCACTAGTGAAACCTATGGCCCCCGGTTCTATTTTCCAACATATTAATTTTCCAACACATAGTTATTTTTATTGCCTTTTATTTTACTTTGCATCTTTATCATAAAAATACCAAAATATTATCTTATCATATCTATCAGATCTCACTTTCGTAAGTGACCGTGAAGGGATTGACAACCCCTTTATTGTGTTGGTTGCGAGGATTTTATTTGTTTGTGCAGGTGCGATGGACTCGTGCGTGGCCTCCTACTGGATTGATACCCTGGTTCTCAAAAACTGAGGGAAATACTTACGCTGCTTTACTCCATCACCCTTTCCTCTTCAAGGGAAAACTGACGCAGTGCTCAAGAGGTAGCACCCGTTGTACAGGCTCAATCACGCTGGAGGTGGTATTCGGTTCCCCGGATAACTTCCGAAGTGAAGAATTAATCTTCGATATCGTCCCCTTCCGCAGTGGCTACCACGCACTGCTCGGATGAACCGCGTTTGCTAGATTCAACGCAGTGCCACACTATGCTTATCTCAAGCTCAAGATGCCCGGTCCACGCGGCGTCATAACGGTCAATGGCTACACAGAACGCTCCCTCCGAACAGAGGAGCACACCGCCGCCCTAGCAGCAGAGGTACAGAGTGGCCTTGTCAAGCAGCATTATAATCCGGCTGCCGAGACCCTGGACATGATTAAGAGGGTCCGGACCACACTGCAACAGGACAGCTCGGCTCGTCACGAGCCGAATTAGCAATTTGGCCTCCGTCCCAGCCCCGATGAGGCAATGGCATTAATACCGCGCGTGCATAAACTACGCACTCAAAACCCCATGGGTATTGACGGAGGCATAACTCGTTCGCGATCCACAGCACGGCTCAACTGACCTTAGGATTCACACGCTTTTACTTTTTCTTTTTTACGGGTTTTCTTCTCTTTTCAAGGTCTATACGGACAACCCGCTTGCAGAACACACCAAGGAGGCAAGGAGCTCCGGCTTACAAGGGAATATCCAGGTGGTCTCTACTAAACGATTGCCATACTTGTTTTATATACCCGCACGTAGCTCGCCCTTGGTTGCGGCATGTTCAATAGCCTTAATTGCTTATCGCATTACTTGTACAAAGTACGCCTCGACGTACTAGTTACATCGCAATGGTAAATACACGGTAGCGTCAGCTTATTATTTCATTTTCCCGTCTCTTCACCTTGGTATTCATTACTCATTGCACACGTACACCATGGTACGCATGACTACGCCAGGGGCTTCATCACACCCCGCACTACGACAATAAAAGTCTGAACACTTTTATAGTATAGTTCGGCACCCGAACTTATAGCATTATATGCATCGGCTCTGAATCATGTCTTTGGTCAATAGTTGGATTGCCCGGCTCCTGTGCTTACTACCTTGCGTTCCGCTATATCGGCTAGGGTAGTAAAGGGAGAACTACTGCGATTGTGTCCCGGTTCTTCCGGCCGAGCACCTCAATAGAGAAAGCAGAAAACTGACTGTCATGATGCGGCGAGAGCCGGTCAGCTATTCGAGAGGTTCCAAATCGTTAGAGATTTTTTTCCGCTTCTTGCGAAGAATCGGTTCCTCCGATTAGGCGTATATAGCGCCCCTAGTTCGGCTTTACGAATACCAGGGGCTTCACCAACTTTCTTAATTGTCAAACTCCTATGGCTAAGTGAGGGCGGTAAAGGCCGTATAGTCTGATTGCCTTGTTCGTTGCGCTAAACACCTCCTTTAAGCACCAGAATGTGGAGTAAAGAGTGTTTAGATTTATCCCGAACACCCCCGTACTATCTACGTGGGGGCAGAAGCCGACGACTGGTCAACCCTCATATTTCATAAACGGCCGCACGGGATGTAAAATTTAAAATCGCAAGCATTATATTACATAACATAATTGCTCCATATTACAGGACAGGATAATACAAATGTTCTCACAGGAATATAACATCCTTCGAACACTGCTCCGCCACAAGGCGGGACCCCTCCAGTACACCATCAAAATAGAGCTCGGGTCGACGATGCTCCTTGCCCTCCGGCGGCCCCTCGGTCATCAGCTTCTTGGCATCCAGCTTTGCCCAATGCATCTTGACGCGGGCAAATGCCATATGTGCACCTTCAATACAGACCGACCGCCTCACGGCTTCGAGCCGCGGACAGGCACTCACAAGCCGCTTAACAAGTCCGAAGTAGCTGCTAGGTACAGGCTCATCAGGCCACAGCCGGACTATCAGGACCTTCATGGCTAGCTCCGCGGACCTGTGCAGCTCGACCAACTACTTCAGTTGGTCGCTAAAGGGCACCGGATGTTCGGGCCAAGATATTGAGACCAGAACAGCTTCTCCGTAGACATCCCTTCTTCGGGTCTATAATGCTAGACAGCATCTGATATGCTGCACGGCAGATCCATAAACACCCCTGGAAAACCCAAATTCGGATAAGTACAAGGACTGTTTCTTCTATATACTTGCTTTGCTTGGTGAAAGACTTACCCGCCGCAATCTCCTTGGCCGCCTGAATTTCCTGGAGGGTTTTCTGGGCTTTGGCTCGGGCATCCTGTACGCTCTGGCGAGCCTTCGCCAATTTGGACTCTTGCGCCTTACAATCGCGCTCCAAGGACTCGAGTTTCTCGACGGTGTCCTGGAGCTCTTGCTGGGCCTTGTTAACCAGGGCCTCGTGCTTCTCGCGCGCGTTGCATTCCTTGGCCGCTTTATCCTCGGCCTCAGCTAACGCCTTCTTGAGGGCTGCCACCTCGGTCGTGGCACCTAATAAAGTTTATGACACTTTAGTTCAGATGGACTATTCATTTTTTCTTGAAATGTACCCACAGGTTACTGCATACCTTGGCTATCCTCCAGCTGCTTCTTCACGAGGCCGAGCAACTCCTCGGCCCACTCCAGTTTCTGCTTTAGTACGGAAACCTCTGCAGCATGAGCAGTGGCCACCTGCAGCGATACCTGCTTATTCACATAGACAACTCATGTTAGACTCTTGCGATATTTATTCTTGATCCTCTGTTCGGCTTTTCTTCCCAAACACCAAACAGAGCATCAGGGCTACTGTCTATACTGTGATATTTTTTCCACAATCACATTACTTACCTCAAAGCCCGTTAGAAGGCTAGTGCAGGCTTCAGTCAGTCTGCTTTTGACAAACTGAACCTTCTCTATTACCGTGCCCATAATGACACGATGTTCGTCCACGATAGAGGCGCCTCGTAGCGCCTCCAGCAGATTATCCGGTGCCTCTGGTTGGAAAGAGGTCACCGGAGGAACATGCACATTCCCTTCTTGTGGGGAATGCCGTTCGCTGGACCCCGTAGCCGTGTAGATCACCGGAAGGGTGTCGGGCTGAGGTCCGAAGGGAACTCGGGCCCCGTCACCAGTCCCCATGGGGACTTTTTCCCCCATGTGTCCGGCGGCCGAGGAGTCATCCTGGGGTGTCACCCCGATGATCTACGGAAAGTCCCCACGGTCTGGGAAGGTCTTTTGGGACACTGCCTCGTCATCACCCTTGGGTGAGACGGAATGAGCAGGTGGCGGAGACATGCTAGCCATCTGCTTCGAGTCCAGCGAATCCTCTGTCGAGGATTGCGGGGAGCCATCGCGTATTGGACTGCAGTGACGAAGTTTAAAATATGTCAATATTACAAACCAGGAAGGCCAGACGTCTGCGGATTCTGGTACTTATGAAGCGGCCCGAGGCTTGGTCTGGCGAGGTCGTTCTGGACTGCTATCAACATCCCACACGGAGTTATCCGCGAGGGAGCCTTTAACCCTCTTAGGCGCTTTCGCCTCCAGATTTGTGGGGGCCGCTCTCTTCTTCCTCCCCACCTCAGGTGGGGAGTCGTTTTCTTGTCCCTCTTCGTCGTCGTCGTCGGCGGACGAAGAGGAAGTGTCTTCTTCGGACGTCACGTCCGGGGCGCCTTTTCGTCGAGGTCCCTTCTTGGCCCCGTTGGTCGCTTTCTTTGCCGTCTTCTCCGACACCTCATAAGGTGCCGGAAACAGCATGTTCGTCAGAAGTGGGAATTCTTGGTCTTCGGGTAGCGGAGCCGGACAGTTAATCTGCTCCGCTATCTCTATCCAGGCCTGAAAAAATTAATAGGAATGCTTAGACCTTTCCTTCAAAATATGCCAATAAAGGGTACACCTTGAAAACATGAAAGAACCTACCGAATTAGCCTGGCGTTTTAAGCTAAGCCCGCGATCCTCGGTCATGGGCGGTGGTGTCTCACCGGCCTTGAAGAGCACTTTCCAGATGTCTTCGTGCGTTGTGTCGAAGAACTCTAGTAACGTCTGGTGTTTGGCCGGATCAAACTCCCACAAATGGCAAGGCCGGCGTTGGCACGGTAGGATCCGGCGAAAAAGCATAACCTGGATCACGTTGACGAGCTTGATTTTCTTGGTCATCATGTTCCAGACGCATGTGTGGAGCCCAGTCAGCTCGTCCAAAGAACCCCAGGTCAGGCCCTTCTCTTGCTAGGAGGTGAGACGCATCGGAGCTCCAGATCGGAATTCAGGGGCCGCCGCCCAGTTGGTGTCGCGCGGCTCGGTGATGTAGAACCACCCCGATTGCCACCCCTTCACCGTCTCCACGAAGGAGCCTTCGGGCCAGACGACATTGGGCATCTTGCCCACCATGGCGCCTCCGCACTCTGCTTGTTGGCCGCTCACTACCTTCGGCTTCACATTGAAGGTCTTCAGCCATAGGCCGAAGTGAGGTGGGATGCGGAGAAAAGCCTCCCACACTATAATAAATGCCGAGATGTTGAGGATAGAGTTGGGGGCTAGATCATGGAAGTCCAGCCCGTAGTAAAACATCAGCCCACGGACGAATGGGTGTAGAGGGAATCCCAGTCCGCGGACGAATTGTGTGAGAAACACAACCCTCTCACAGGGCTCTGGGGTAGGGACGATCTGTCCCTTGGCCGGGAGCCGGTGAGCAATCTTCTTGGCCAGGTATCCTGCCTCCCGGAGCTCCTTGATGTCCTTCTTCTTGACGGAAGAGGCCATCCACTTGCCTCCAGCTCCAGACCCGGACATGGCTGGAGTGCTTTTTTGACGGAGAAAGCTAGAGCTTGGGCGCTGGAGCTCGAGAACGGATGGGCAGAGGAGAGGGAAAGGGCATAGGTGAAAAAAGGGAATCCTTACCCCCCTTATGAAGGCCACGAATATCAAGCGCCTCCCCACTCGCCCTAAAAGCTCGCCTATTCCCAGGGGCTGTGTAAACGGCACGGTTGGGTTACCCATTCCCGCATTGATGAGGATCCCACAATAAGGGGACACGATCTCTGCTTCGACAGGACGTGCCAATGGCAACCGCGTCTCGAAACGTGGGGTGGCAGATGAAAAACGGTTCGAAATTATGACCGGTCAGATGCAATATCGAGCTGCAAAAAAGCTGTCAGCGGATTAGACTCGTGCAAATATTATATTCTCTCTGCGGTTGTGTGTGGTATGCGTTATAGGTCCAGATACAATCATCGCATCCGAAGACTATCTTGGAGTTCGGAAAAAGGGAACCCGCCTTGCAATGCCGAAGACAAATCTGCACGCCGGACTCCTCGTCATTGAAGCCAGGTTCAGGGGCTACTGAGGGAGTCCTGGACTAAGGGGTCCTCGGGCGTCCGGCCTGTTACCCATTGGGCCGGACTAATGGGCTATGAAGACATGAAGGCCGAAGACTGTACCTGTGTCCGGATTGGACTCTACTTGGCGTGGAAGGCAAGCTTGGCGACCGATTATGAAGATTCCTTCTTATGTAACCGACTCTATGTAAACCCTAGATCCCCCCGGTGTCTATATAAACCGGAGGGCGTAGTCCGGATAGGCGGATACACATTACCATAGTCATACATGCTAGACTTCTAGGGTTTAGCCATTACGATCTCGTGGTACATCAACTCTTGTAATACTCATATTCATCAAGATCAATCAAGCAGGAAGTAGGGTATTACCTCCATAGAGAGGGCCCGAACATGGGTAAACATCGTGTCCCCCGTCTCCTGTTACCATCGATCCTAGACGCACAGTTCGGGACCCCCTACCCGAGATCCGCCGTTTTGACACCGACACTTGTGACAACCCATGGTGAAAATAGAAGATGAAAGCCTCATCAAGACGAGGGATACCAATTAAGATGGCAAAAGCGTCGTAGAGATAAGCATGAGGAAAATAATCTTCACCACACAAGAGTGCATCAAGATGCAACGAGATAAGATACACACTCAAGGCAAAAGCTTTCACGGAGCCACCAAAGAAAAAAAAACAAAAGAAAGACAAGGTGGACCTGAAAGAAAGGATATCATCTAGATATGCAACTTCTCTCAAGTGTATAAGATTCTAGGTAGACGAAATCATGATGATATATATCTACAAAGAAGGATGTACACCCGGAATAGTTACAACACGAAGGAACAAGATATCCAAAAGGAAGTCATAGATATACCAATAAGATATTTGCTTGGAAGCATAGCACATGGCAAGATATGGTCTTATTGTATATAGATGAATTCCTACCACACAACCATCAAAGACATCACAACTAGCAACATGAGATCATTGTTGAGATGCTTTGAGAAAGGAAACAAGTATCACAAGACGGAATGACTATCATGCCAAGATGCAACCTACAGAAGGTTGAATGCAAGAAAAGAATCCATGAATAGATACTTGTTACCGAGATATTATTGGAAGGATGTAGAAGAAACCAATTGAAGGTAATAGATAGTAGTTCATTGAGCATCCTAGCTTGACTCCAATAAGCACGTGATGACACCACCTTCCTTGTGAGTGAGCCGAGCATCCAATGCATCTCCAATTTTTCCTAGAACAACAACACAAACAAAATGGTACCCAAACTCATTGGGACCAAAGAGTTAGAAACACCAACAATACATAGGACAAACTCCACATAAATATGTGCATATAGATATGGAAATGAAATTCATGCACATCTCATCCAATTTGAGACTTGGTGGAGTTTCCCCTATATATTGGGTCAAAGAGAGTAAGCATGCCAAGGAAACTACATGAAGTTAATATGCATGCTCAAGACTTTCAAGAACCGATACCAAAATACAAGGAAATACCAAGTGAAAAGAATACCAAATGGAGAAATCATCACTTGGAAGATATCATTAAAAGATACATCAAGGAATGAGATATCCATTGGAACCCACAAAATGATATCAAACTCCGAAAAGAGAAGATGGTTCCAAACCAACCAAGCTCTCTACAAAGTTTCATGATGGCACAAGTACCAAAAAGAAACGGCTTGCCGTCCACCAACACACACTTAAAATGGATCACAAATTTAGTGTTTTATAGAAAATAGGATAGCTCTCCCACGAGTTGTGCATTATAGAGAATTTGCATTTGAATACAAAATGCACAAGGTAGGATCACCACGTTCACTATATCAAGGAAAACACTAGACAAGATCAAGAAAACAACAAGATCCTCAAGTGGCACGGAAGGCAAAGGGAGTTGACACAAACTTGGCAACAGATAAGGCAAATAAAAAGCAAACGCCAACGTGAAGATGATCAATAATTTCTACCACACATAAGTGAGTACCAATTGTGAAAAGATTTGGAAATAATTCCCAGTGGTAGATAGCAAGGATATCCGACATCAATTCTAGGTGACAATATCTCAAATGTACACATTTTCTAGGCTAGTAATATACACATAGCATATTACTCACCCATAATGTGATACCAATTAAAGATAAACAAGAGGAAAAATAACGATCCAACAGGAGATAATTAATGGACAATTTAGAATTTGAATTTCTCATGAGAAGACATACCACATAGCGACTAGATAATCTTGTAATATCAATACTAGATGGTATTACGCATGTACACACATTTATAGGATTGTGAGGTGTACAAAGCACATCACTCCCCCATAATGGGATATTCCATTAATCTCTCACAAGAGCCAACTAAGATACAAACAAGATGCATAAAGGCTCAACATACGACACACATGTACATGATGTGCAAACGAACACACACATACTTGATTACTCAAGATAAGCAATTGGAGGCACAACATATACAAACACATGCAAGGAACAAAACCAAAACATGCAGAGGGGCAAGTAACTTTCAATGTAAACACATGCAAGGACCACCTTTCTTGATTGCGTTGGCTCGATGAAGACTAGATGATTGCTCCCACATAGTCCACTATGGGTGAGCCACTCTTCGGCTCATCTTCACAAGTCCATTGTCACCACAATGGACGACAAGCTTCAAGCACTTGATCTCTTCGTGATGCATCACTTGAACTTGCACACCGCATCCTAACCCCACAAAGAACTCTCATGGAGACCATGGGTTAGTACACAAAGCGTAATTGACAATGCTTACCATTCCATGGGATCACTTGATCCCTCTCGGTACATCTTCTACGCTTTGTGTGTTGATCAACTTGATTCACTCTTTGACTTAGTCTTGATCAACCTCTCACAAGACCAATCTTTTCGGTAATTCCTTGAATAGCACCTTGGTTGACACAAACTCTCCTTGATACCAACACATGTACTCCAAGAAAATCCTATGGACAAAACCTTCAAATATAACTCAAGGCAACCATTAGTCCATAGAGATTGTCATCAGTTACCAAAACCAAACATGGGGGCACCGCATGTTCTTTCAGTCATCGACATACAGACAAAGAATAACTCCTTCCCCCCACCATGGCGATAGTACACACACTTGTCACCATCGTTTACTACAAAGCCGTCAGCAGTTAATGTTCTTTCGAACTTCTCATGCTACTCCTTAGGAGCTTGTTTAACACCATATAAAGACTTTAATAACTTGCACACCTTTCCTTCCTGACTAGGTACTACAAAACCATCTGGCTGATCCATGTAAATTTGCTCCTTCAACTCGCCATTGAGGAAAGCCGTCTTAACGTCCATTTGATGAACGAGAAGACCACGTGAGGTAGAAAGTGATAGAAGCACCCGAATTGTGGTCAGTCTAGCCATGGGTGAGTAAGTATCAAAAAAGTCTTCACCTTCTTTCTGGGTATAACCCTTAGCCACAAGCTGTGCCTTGTACTTTTCAATCGTACCATCAGGTATAGGCTTCTTCTTGAAAGCCCACTTACATCCTACAGGTTTCACCCATAAGGACGGTCAGTGATCTCCCAGGTTCCGTTAGCTAAGATGGAATCCATATCGCTACTAACAGCTTCCTTCCAGTAGTCAGCATCAGGAGATGCATAGACTTCTGAAATAGTCCTGGGTGTGTCATCCACAAGGTACACAATGAAATCAGCACCAAAGGACTTTGCAGTCCTCTGTCTCTTACTCCTCACAAGAGTTCCATTGTCATCCTCAATGGGATTCTCAACATGTTCCATCGCAATGGTGGGTTCATGAATTACAGCGAATTCCTCACTATATGTAGTAGGTATCTCCTGATTTGATGAACTCGACATATCCTTCATAGGAAATATGTCCTCAAAGAAAGTTGCATCATTCGACTCCATAATCGTACCAACATGCATGTCGGATACCTCAGATTTTATTATCAAAAATCTATAACCAATGCTATGAAAAGCATGGCCCAGAAGAACACAATCCACGGTTTTTGGTCCACGCTTGCGCTTCTTGAGAATTGGTATATTGACTTTCGCCAAACAACCCCAAGTACGTAGGCAAGAGAGTTTCAACCTTTTCCTTTCCCATTCCTCAAATCGAGTCATTGTCTTATGCTTTGTGGGAACTCGGTTTAGGACATGAGACACAGTCATTAGCGCCTCCCCCCACCATTCCTTGGAGAGACCCGATGTGTCTAACATGGTGTTAACCATATCAGTTAGAGTTTGGTTCTTTCTTTCGGCTATCCCATTTGATCGAGGTGAGTAGGGAGGCGTCCACTCATGGATTATACCATGTTCCGCACAAAACAAGTCAAATTCATTGGAAAAATACTCTCCACCACGATCAGACCTAAGCCGTTTAATTTTTCGATCAAGTTGGTTCTCTGCCTCAGCTTTATAGTTTTTGAAGAAAGTTAAAGCCTCGTCTTTGGATATCATAAGATACACATAACAATATCTAGTGGAGTCATCAATCAACGTCATGGAGTATCTCTTTCCACCTTTTGTCAATGATGACCCACAAGTATAGGGGATCTATCATAGTCCTTTCGATAAGTAAGAGTGTCGAACCCAACGAGGAGTAGAAGGAAATGACAAGCGGTTTTCAGTAAGGTATTCTCTGCAAGCACTGAAACTATCGGTTACAGATAGTTTTGTGACAAGTTAATTTGTAACGGGCAACAAGTAACAAAAGTAAACAAGGTGCAGCAAGGTGGGCCAATCCTTTTTGTAGCAAAGGACAAGCCTGGACAAACTCTTATATAGAGGAAAACGCTTCCGAGGACACATGGGAATTATCGTCAAGCTAGTTTTCATCGCGCTCATATGATTCGCGTTCGTTACTTTGATAATTTGATATGTGGGTGGACCGGTGCTTGGGTACTGCCCTGATACGTCTCTGTCGTATCTACTTTTCCAAACACTTTTGCCCTTGTTTTGGACTCTAACTTGCATGATTTGAATGGAACTAACCCGGACTGACGCTGTTCTCAGCAGACTTTCCATGGTGTTATTTATGTGCAGAAACAAAAGTTCTCGGAATGACCTGAAACTCCACGGAACATATTTTTGGAAAATATTAAAAATACTGGAAGAAGAATCCATGTCAGGGGGGGCTCCACCTGTCCACGAGGGTGGGGGGCACGCCTGCCCCCCTGGGCGCGCCCCCTGCCTCGTGGGCCCCCTGACGCTCCACCGACCTCAACTCCAACTCCATATATTCGTGTTCGGGAGAAAAATATCAGAGAGAAGGATTCATCGCGTTTTACGATACGGAGCCGCCGCCAAGCCCTAAAACCTCTCGGGAGGGCTGATCTGGAGTCCGTTTGGGGCTCCGGAGAGGGGAATCCGTCGCCATCGTCATCATCAACCATCCTCCATCACCAATTTCATGATGCTCACCGCCGTGTGTGAGTAATTCCATCGTAGGCTTGCTGGACGGTGATGGGTTGGATGAGATCTATCATGTAATCGAGTTAGTTTTGTTAGGGTTTGATCCCTAGTATCCACTATGTTCTGAGATTGATGTTGCTATGACTTTGCTATGCTTAATGCTTGTCACTAGGGCCCGAGTGCCATGATTTCAGATCTGAACCTATTATGTTTTCATGAATATATGTGAGTTCTTGATCCTATCTTGCAAGTCTATAGTCACCTACTATGTGTTATGATCCGGCAACCCCGAAGTGACAATAATCGGGACCACTCCCGGTGATGACCATAGTTTGAGTTCATGTATTCACTATGTGTTAATGCTTTGGTCCGGTACTCTATTAAAAGGAGGCGTTAATATCCCTTAGTTTCCGCTAGGACCCCGCTGCCACGGGAGGGTAGGACAAAAGATGTCATGCAAGTTCTTTTCCATAAGCACGTATGACTATATTCGGAATACATGCCTACATTACATTGATGAATTGGAGCTAGTTCTGTGTCACCCTATGTTATGACTGTTACATGATGAACCACATCCGGCATAATTCTCCATCACCGATCCAATGCCTATGAGCTTTTCATATATTGCTCTCCGCTTATTTACTTTTCCGTTGCTATTGTTACAATCACTACTGTTGGGTATATTACTACTGGGCGTAAACCGGCCAGGAGAGGCCGGGTTGACCACTTAATGGTTCACTGTACCTGAAGCCCATGAAAAGAAGGACAGTGACGCTTTATGAAGGCCCAGAGCGAGTTTAAGGCCTGTAGACATAAACCGTCATTAGTATGTAAACATGTCTTGTAAGATAGAAAGAACAGAGACTAAGCCGGACACGTTTATGAGCCGGCCTCGGGATTCTGTAAACCAACGGGCGTCAACCCATGTATATAAGGGGACGACCCGGCAGCGGTTTAAGGACAACAGATAACAACTCGAGACTTAGGCAAAGCGTATTCGCTCCCTGGTCATCGAAACCCAAGCAATCCCACAACAACTGGATCGTAGGCTTTTATCTTCACCGCAAGGGGCCGAACCAGTATAAACTCTCTGCGTCCCTTGTCTACTTTAACCCCTTTAAGCTAACCCGTAGCGATGGCTCCACGACTAAGTCCTCACACTAGGACATCTGCCGTGACAAATCCACGACAGTTGGCGCCCATCGTGGGGCTATCGCACGATGGTTTCAAGTTCTTAGAGGGCAGCTTCGAAGGACTCAAGGGCTACGCCGTGGGCCGGATGACCAAGAGTCGTCGTGGCAAGCTGCACATCAACGATGCAGGCTGGGGCCCCGAGGCCGGCTCAATCGAGTACGGGTACCGGGTCCCCTTTGGTGGCATACACGTCTTCATTGGCAAGATTGGCGAACCGGGCCCTGAGCCGGACATCTACACCGACCTCGTCGAAATAGCTCAGCGTGCGAGATCTGCCCGGGTTAAGCCTGTCATGAAGCGTGCCTTCGTGGGAGTCATCCACGGAGGGGAATCTGAGGATAGATCGGAATCTGGTGGTGAAACCGTCGTTTATTCCGGTGACGAATCATCAACCGGAGAGACCGAGTCGTTATATCAGTTGCAAGATGGCCGGATTGGTGGCTGTTCCAATGGCGACAGTATCCCGGACCCCTTTGATCTGCCAAACCGGGTTGCGATCTTCATGGCCGGTACGCAACCAGCTCTACACTCTTCGACCGCAGCAGCGATGATTTCCGGATCAGCAGCAGCGACAGCGGCCGGGGCAGGAGGCCCTGTGCGGCCGCCGGCTCTGGTTCTATCTGATTTATTTGACGCTTTGGCAACGCTGATGGCGGAGGTTAACCCGGCGGATCAAGATGCACATAATGCGAAAATCGCGAAGGTGAAGGATCAGATCACCCAGGCCAAAGCCGACTTGGCAGCTGAGGATACCAGGATGGCTGCGGAACGGGCCGCATTGGATGCACAGGCTTACCGGCATATGCTGGATCAGAGTGCGTCAAATGATGTCCTGAAGATGAGGTACCAATCTCGCTTGCCGCCGGTTTATGAGGCCAGGAACCTCTTTAACACCCTAGGGGCGGGGACCAGTAATCCGCCGATGGTAAACCGGGCGGAGTCACCTGGAGCGGGGGCGCCGGTTCAGCCAAGTTTGGTGGATCCGCCTCACCAGAATCACGTTTCGCCACAGCATGTCCCAACACCACCGGGTCAGTACTCTAACCCGATGGACAACATTGTCGCTGCCGCTTCACGGCTGGCGGCCCTTCCGATCGAAGGCTAGTCTCCGGTGGCACTCGAGACGCGACGGGCTAGGGAGCTTCTTCAGACAGCTTTGGTTCAGCAGCAGGCTTATTCATATAGTCGCGAGAGGATCCATTCTACTCCCTTCCCAAGCCGGAGCTACAGCAGGCGTATGGATGAACCGGCCGTATGAAGCAATGCGCGGAACCGTGATCCGCCCCATGGCCATAACCCGGCGGGCGGTGGTGGTGATGCTCAGGATGTGGTGGATCGCGCTAGAGCTCGTCGAGAGGCCGAGTTAGCAGCACAGCATGAGGCCCGCCAACTTACTCAGGTTCGTCCAACCACATCGGTGGAACCAGGGGTTACCTCTAGCTCTTTGGGAGTACCGTGTCTCGTCCGAGCGCTGCGCAACGTGCGCCTGCCCAAGGATTTCAAAGGACCACGAAAAGTGCCGGATTACACCGTCGATTTATCCCCCGAGTCATGGGTGGAAAGCTATGAGATGGCAATGGAGATGCTGGATGTGGACGATGCGGCGTGCGCTAAATACTTTACCATGATGTTGGAAGGAATGGCTCGAACTTGGTTGAAAAAATTACCAGCTAACTCCATTGGGTCATGGGCCGAGCTGAGGGCCCGGTTATCCAGAATTTCAAGGATACGTGCAAGCCGCCCATGTCAATTGTGGACCTAGCTGCCTGTGTCCAGGAGGAAGGAGAATCAACAACCCATTGGGTGCGCCGGGTTTTGGAGATTTTGTATTCATCGGACCGCATTAACGCTGACACAACAGTTTTAAGGTTGGAAGGCAATTGCCGATTTGCACCTCTGAAGCTGAAGTTGGGACAGCTCAAACGCCACTGCAATGATATGGGGACTCTCATGGCTGCTGTGGTGAAATATGCCGACTCTGATGGTACCAAGGACCCCGAGTCTGACAATGATAAGACAGGGAAGGGAAAGAAGAGCGGACATACCAAGGGGCAGCAGCACAACCCGGCGGGCCATGGAAACAACGGTAAGCGTAAAGAGGATAATAGCTTGGATTTTGTAGCTAATACCAACGCGCAGGACAAAGGCCAACGGCGTAAAGGTAAACCGCCCTAGCGCGGTGGAGGACCAAGTCCTAATCCGGACTGCCTGTCTTATCTGTTGAACCAGCCTTGCCCAAAGCACGGGACGAAGGAGAACCCGTCCACGCACCTCTGGAAAGATTGTTACATCATGCAAGAGTTCAAAAACTCTGATGTTTTTCGGTATGATCATGGACCGGGTGGCAGTTCAGGCCCCGGATCTCATGGGCCGGGTTACGGTGGAGGTAGTTCCGGTTCAGGCTTTCACGGCAACCAGAGTGGACAGGGTAATCAAGGCAATCAGGGCAACCAAGGTGGTTATAATAATCAGGGGAATCAGCAACAGCAGCAGCAGCAGTCGGGTTACCAGAGCAACCCGAAGAAGTTGAATAGCGGGCAGTATCATGTCTTCACCACTAGCCTGGACAAGCACGATCAGAAGCTTCATAAAAGGGCAGTGAATTCCGTTGAACCGGCGGTTCCCCGATACTTGCGCTGGTCTGAACAGCCTATTGTGTGGAGTCGAGAGGATCATCCGCCCCGGGTTGATAATCCGGGTCATCTGGCGTTGGTGGTGGCACCTCAGGTGGGAGGTTATAAGTTCACCAAAGTACTCATGGATGGAGGGAGTAGTATCAATATCCTTTATTATGAAACCTTCTGTCGCATGGGGTTAACAGATACAAATCTTAAACCGTCCAACACGGTCTTTCATGGTGTGGTACCTGGTAAATCGGCATATCGCGTTGGTAAGATAGCTCTGGAGGTTGCTTTTGGCGACGAGCATGATTCAAGATCAGAGAAGTTGACCTTTGAGGTGGTGAAAATCAAGAGCCCATATCATGCCCTGTTTGGACGACCGGCTTATGCTAAGTTTATGGCAAGGCCCTGTTATGTCTATCTGCAGCTCAAGATGCCGGGTCATAAGGGGACTATCACAGTGCACGGGAGTCGCAAGATCGCTTTGGAATGTGAAGAGGGCGATGAGGCATACGCTGAGTCGGTTTGTGCAACTGAGGAATTGAAGTTCTATAAGGATAATGTTGATCCGGCGGATATGACTTCTTTGAAAAAGACAACTACCGAGCATGAACCGGCCTTGATGTTTAAAACGGCTGATGAGACTAAGCTTGTTGATTTCGTTCCTGGCGATTCATCCAAGCAGTTTAGCATCAACGCTAACTTGGTCCAAAATAGGAAAGCGCGCTCATCGAGTTCATCCGTGAGAACCGGGACATCTTTGCATGGAAGCCTTCTGACATGCCAGGTGTACCGAGGGAACTCACTGAGCACACGTTTAATGTTGATCCCAAGTATAAACTAGTCAAGCAGTTTCTTCGCCGGTTCAATGAAGAAAGACGCAAGGCTATCGGTGAAGAAGTAGCCAGGCTCTTGGCGGCTGGATTTATCGTTGAAGTATTTCATCCTGAGTGGTTGGCTAAGCCGGTGCTGGTCCTTAAGAAGAACATCACTTGGCGTATGTGTGTGGACTACACAGATCTCAACAAAGCTTGTCCAGCAGATCCTTTTGCTCTCCCCCGTATTGATCAAATTATTGATGCTACGGCGGGTTGCGAGCGTTTAAGCTTTTTGGATGCATATTCTGGTTACCATCAGATCAAAATGGCAGTTAAGGACCAGGAGAAGACAGCCTTCATAACTCCCTTTGGAGCCTTCTGCTATGTGTCTATGCCCTTTGGGCTCAAGAGTGCCCAGGCGACTTGTCAACGGTGTGTGAAGAATTGTCTTCATAAACAGATCGGCCGCAATGTTCACGCCTATGTGGATGATATTGTGGTGAAATCTAGGAAGGAGGAGACACTGATTGATGACTTGAAGGAGACTTTTGATAACCTCCGGGTTTATAAAATGATGCTTAACCCGGCCAAGTGTGTCTTTGGTGTACCGGCAGGCAAGCTCTTGGGTTTTCTGGTGTCTAACAGGGGCATTGAAGCTAATCCGGAGAAAATCAAGGCTATAACTTCTTTGGCTAAACCGAAGTGCATTAATGATGTTCAGCGCCTGGCAGGCCGGATTGCCGCGTTGAGCCGGTTTATCAGTCGCCTTGGTGAGAAGGCCATTCCTTTATATCAGATGCTGAAAAAATGGATAACTTCGTCTAGAGTGACGCCGCCAATGAAGCGTTTGAGGACTTAAAGCGGCAGCTTGCTAATCCGCCGGTGCTTGCTGCTCCAGTTGTTAAAGAGCCGTTGTTGCTATATGTGGCAGCTAACGCCCGGGCTATTAGTCTGGCCATTGTAGTGGAGCGCAAGGAGGCCGGGAAGGAGTATCCGGTTCAGCGGACGGTTTATTATATCAGTGAGGTACTTATTGAGTCCAAGCAAAGGTACCCGCATTGGCAGAAACTGGTGTATGGAGTTTTCATGGCAAGCCGGAAGCTTAAGCAATATTTCCAAGGTCATCCTATCACGATGGTCAGCTCCGCTCCTTTGGGGGATATAATCCAGAACAGGGAAGCAACTGGCCGGATTGCTAAGTGGGCTATTGAGCTTGGGCCTCACGGATTAAAATATATGCCCCGGACGACGATCAAATCTCAGGCACTTGTGGATTTTCAATGATTGGACAGAACTACAAGCGCCAGAGGAGAAGCCGGATCATACTTATTGGACTATTAATTTTGATGGGTCCAGGCAATTGGGCGCCAGAGGAGAAGCCGGATCATACTTATTGTACTATTAATTTTGATGGGTCCATGCAATTGGAATGCTCGGGGGCTGGAGTCGTTTTAACTTCCCCATGAGGTGATAAGTTTTGTTATGTTCTCTGTTTAATGTTCCCTTGCACTAACAATGCAGCTGAGTATGAGGCTTTACTCCATGGTCTTCGGATGGCTAAAGAGATGAATCTCAGCCGAGTTAAGTGCTTTGGTGATTCGGACCTAGTGGCTCAACAAGTGTCCGGCACTTGGGATTCCAAGGACCCACTCATGGCGGCATATCGTCGTGAAGTGGATATTGTTGCAGGTCACTTCAAAGGTTATCAGGTGGATCATGTGGACCGGCGGAAGAATGAAGCGGCAGATGCTCTAAGTCGTTTGGGTTCCTAGCGTAAACCGGTTCCACCTAATGTCTTCCTGGATGTGCTGCATAATCCATCCGTCAAGCTCCGTGGTGAAGAGGATTTGGTTGTTCCTGATCCAGAGGCTCAGTTGGTGGCAACTCTTCCTGTTATCCCGGATTGGACGGTTCCATATCTGGCGTATATGAACCGGGGCGAGTTACCAAAAGATGAAACTTCACCAAGGCAGATAATCCGGCGGTCCAAGTCCATGACTATTATCAATTGAGAGCTACATCATTGGAGTGTGACAGGGGCGTTTCAACATTGCGTATCTCCGGAAGAAGGCCGTGAAATTTTGCGTGAGATCCACGAAGGAGATTGTGGTCACCACGCCGGTTCAAAGTCTCTGGTAGCCAAGGCGTTTTGTCACAGTTTCTATTGGTTGACAGCTCATGCTGATGCTGAGGACTTGGTCAAAAGATGTGATGGCTGTCAAAAATTCTCAAGGCGCGCTCATGTACCGGTTCAAGAATTGAGGATGATTCCAATCACCTGGCCATTTCCAGCTTGGGGGCTGGATATGGTTGGGCCCTTTAAGAGATCCAAGGACAAGAAGACCCACCTTTTGGTGGCGGTTGACAAATTCACCAAGTGGGTGGAGGCAAAGCCAGTCAGTAAGTGATGCAGGTACGGCGGTTCAATTCATCAAGAAGGTGATCTTCCGGTTTGGCTTTCCACACATCATAACTGATAATGGTACCAATTTATCCAAAGGTGCTATGAAGGAGTTCTGTCAATGTGAGCACATACGGCTTGATGTGTCGTCGGTGGCTCACCCCCAGTCCAATGGTCAAGCGGAGAGGGCCAACCAAGAGATCTTGAGAGGCATTAAACCCCGGCTTATGGTTCCTTTGCAACGGACGCCGGGTTGTTGGGTGGAGGAGTTACCTTCTGTGTTATGGAGCATCAATACCACACCCAACAGATCGACGGGGTACACACCGTTCTTCATGGTTTATGGAGCGGAGGCAGTTCTTCCTAGTGACATCCGTCATGACTCACCCCGTGTAGCGGCATATGTCGAAGCTGACAATGAGAAGGCACGGCAGGAAGCTCTTGACCTGTTGGATGAGGAGCGTGACATGGCAGCAGCCCGTTCGGCGATTTATCAGCAAGATCTGCGTCGTTATCACAGCCGCCGGGTTAGAACCAGAACCTTTCAAGAAGGTGATTTGGTGCTCCGACTCATCCAGGATCAGATGGATATGCACAAGTTATCCCCCCCTTGAGAAGGACATTTTGTGGTCAGCAAGAATATGCACAACGGGTCATACTACCTTATAGATGTTCGAGAGCGCAAAGACTCACGTAAATCGGAGGAGGAGACCCACCGGCCGTGGAATATTGCTCATCTTCGGCCCTACTATACTTGAGCCATAGGCTCTGCTTATGTACATATTATGACAATGTATATATTATGATAAATACAATAAATCGGAACCTCAGCTAAAGCGGGGTATCTGTTGTTTTTCTTATATCATGTGTGGTTACATGGGGGCTTCTGTTCATAAAGCGGCGTCCGGTTTACCCCTTGATTTAGCTTGTTAAAGCTTTATATAAATATCACTTGGGGGCTTGGTCGTATTCGAACCATCGTCACACCTCTTGATCGGTGCAATACCACAATATCACTTGGGGGCTTGGTCGTATTCGAACCATAGTCACACCTCTTGATCGGCTCAAAACGCCAAAATTAATTCGGGGCCAAAGTGTTGCAAAAGAGCAACTCAAACATAGGCACCCACTGAGAACAGCTCAAAATGTTACTTAGGGATTCTTTGCTGTCGCAATGAACAAAGAATCTACACTTGTAATAGGCTATCAAGCCATGGCTTGGAAGCCTCGTGTATACACCTAAAACCCCGGGTTAACCTGCCTATTTAAGTAAGTCACTCCGCCCAGGTAAACCTGGTATGACCCTTCAAACTTTGACAAGTTACTCTAAATAAGACCCTGAACTTGTCAAGTTAAAACGATGATTGGTTAAGGATTGAGGACCATTTTAAAAGGCTTTGTGAAATGGTTTAACTCAGTGGCCTGGCAGCCCATGAAAAGCCTCGAATTTGGGGCCTGGCAGCCCGTGAAAAGCCTCGACTACAAGGGTTTCATTTGCTAAGTTTTTCTCCTTGGATGAGATTTCTAATGTTTTGATAGACCGGCGCTTGTTAAACCGGCTTGACTTTCAACTACAAGTTGTCAGTACATGATCAATTATAATCCGAAGACTATCAGCCCGGTCTGGTTTCGATTTAAAGTCACCAGCATTGAATAAACCGGTTTTATCACAACCCGGAACGGTTTTATTGTAAACCGGCCTCATATAGCAGGAGTTTCTGATACTCCGGATTAGGGTTGTTACCCTCACTACAAAGTAGGTCAGCCAGCATTATGACTCAAGGTCACAGGTATCACGTATTTCCATATCTGGCTATTTTCTTATGACTTTGGTTATAAACCTTGGTTATATATATATTTGGGCATTATGACCCGCCAGGTGGTAAACCGCCAGAGCGCTTTAAGCTTCTTATCTGCAGGGATAGCTTGAGTAAATTGCTATGGATTATAAACTTCATATTTTAAGCATGGCGGATTAGCAAGCATCAATCACAAATAAATATGCACGAAGGCATAACAGACCAAGTGTTTTAACTAGCCTATCACAAGGCGTTTTAGTGCCCAAAAGGATAATTGTTTTCTCAAATAAGTGTTGCATCATGTGGAAGACTAAACCGGCCTCCGGATTATGGTTGGTCACCAGCCTGACCTGACGGCTGTGGATCATCTTGCGCCGGTTCATCTTCTTCGTCTCTACCCAGTGGCTGGAAGTCAACAGTTGCCAAGTCGATCCCAGTTAGGGCTTGGAATACAACTTCATCGCTTATAAGGGTCGACGGTTCAATATCAGGGGCATAGGTGTGCTTACGGATTGGTGGGATAAGATTTTGTGCTTCCGGAATTGGTGCAGCAACCTGTCTGTTCTTGTCATCATAACTCGCCTGATAATACGAGAGATCTGCCTCTTCAGCCAGTTGACAAGCCAGTGGACGTACTTCCCGGTTTATGGCTCGAAGATCATCATTGCCAAATTCTGATCCGTCCTCTTTCAAGCTGGGATAGCCTTTGGCCGCTTCCACTGGATCAAAGTCAGGTACCCATGCTTTTGCCTGGGTTAGGGCGGTCAGAGCGCCTGCTCTGGCAGCAGACTTTTTCAGCTCTTCTACCCGGGCATGAAGCATAGATAACCTTTCTAAGGTTTCCTTGATTAAAGTGGGGGGAGGCTTATTGTGTGAAGCGGTGTAGATGATCCGTTGTGCACCGGTATATAACTGCTCTATCAGAGTATAGGCAGCCTTTAGCTTCTTCTGTACATCAGAGCCCAGATGGCTAATGCGAGTTCCTATACCATTACAAATGTTAGTAAACCGGCAACACATGGGAAGATATGTTGAAAGTATAAGGAAAATTTGTTTACCGAACACAACAGCAGTCATGGCATGAATCTGCCGCTTTACGCCAGTCAGCTCATCTACCACCGGTTTAAGAGCTGCTTCTGCGTCTTCGGCCCTTTTTCGCAAAGCGGATTTTTCTGTCTCCCAATCTGCCCGCTCCTTGTTCAAGCTCTCTTTCAGTTTCTCCATAGCATCTAGAGCGCTGGTCAACTCTTCCTTGGCCTTGGAGATTTCGGCTTGCTGGGACTTGATGTTCTCTTGCAGATCAGCGGTTTGGCTTTCTTTCTTGCTCAGCTCAGCCTATAAAGAGACAGATGTATAATGAGTTAACAGTACATATTTGAAGTACCAAGCACATAACAAGTTATGCCCTTGATACTTGGGGGCTAATGCATATTTGCTCCTTATCCGAAATTTCTACAAGTCCCAAGCACAATACAAGTATTAATCTCGGCACTTGGGGGCTAATGTGTGTTTGCTCATAGCTGCTGATATGGGAATTCTTCTATAGTTCCGGTTAATCTTTATAAAGATAAACCGGCCCTTGGGGACTATACCAGTGAAAGATCAGTATTGCAATTTTAAAGGACCGGTTTATCTTAAAGACGATAATCTGGTCCCTGGAGGCTAAGCATGCAAAGTTAAGTTATTGCTAAGTTCCGGTTTGGATTGAAATCATAAACCGTCACTTGGGGCTACTGGAGTTGATATTTGAAATTCGACATAAGAGAAATAGTGATGTGGTTACCTCATATCGCTCCTTCATCAGATTTACTAAATTGGCTTCATAATCGCGACTGGTGTACAGACGGTTCAAGAAGCCAGAGTGAATGTCTTGGGCGCTGAGATGAGTGTAGCTGGACAAATCGGTACTCCATTTGCCTTTGCCCATAGCAGAAAGCTCGTCCTTAGCGCTATGTTTGGACAAAGCGACTGGGTTGCCAGGAGCTGTGTGGCCCACGCCAGTGACTATAACATCATCCTCTTTATCTTCAGCAGCCTTCACGGGAGTTGACGGATTGCCAGTGTCCTTAGCTGGGCTGGCCGGTTTATCATCAGGTCGGGCCGGGCTGGATGGATTTTCAGCATGGTTTGTGGTGTCAATTTCTACTTGTTCAGTAAACAAGTCCTGGTCTTGAGGCGGCGGATCATGGAGCATGGCATCAGCGTCAGTTTCTTCTGGATCTGGAGTTTTTTCTGGTTCAACAACCATATTATCATCAGCCGGTTTATTCAACCGAGCCTTCTTGCTGGGCCTGGGCTTGGCACTGAGGAAAATAAACATGAAGATCAGTACAGTATGCAAAAATAATACGTTAAGGATAAAAGCAAGTGTATAACTTACCCAGGAACTGTCTTGAGGGGTGGAAGCTTTGAGGCCGATGACTCGCCAGAAGATGAGTGGGAAGTGCCCTGATAATTTGAATCAGACGGATTAAGAGGCTGTCGGAAACAACCCGCCTTGGGGCAAGAAGTGTCAAGAGTATAAGAGACCTCTGATCGGCGTTTCCGAACCGGAGTGTTCGGTAAACCGGCGGAGGTAACTACCTGGCCGTTGTGCCGGGTTCTGCGGCGAGCTTCATGTTGCCACGTCTTCAAAAGAAAGTTTGGGTCCAAGTAAGCAAGGGGGTGAGAAAATTTTACTTTCCGGTTTGCTCGACGGATTTTTGAGGTTGGCAGAGGATCTGAATCGGAGGAAAGAATGATTACCTCTACATCATCATCTTGACTGCCCTCAGCATCGTCCTGATAATAGTCATTGTCAATGAGGTGTACGAAAAATGAACCAAGAGAGTCAAGTTCTACCTCTGATTCCGGGTTACCCACATCATCATCAGCATTTGGCTCGGAGGATGAAGTGGTCCTTTTCTTGGCAGGTTTCTTAACAACGTTGGTCCTCGGGCGTTGTGGTTTTGCCGGTTTATCCTGTGGCAGTTTCTTATTCCAGAATGGATCATCACCCTGTCAAAAATAGACGAACTTTCAGAGAATATTTGGAAAGAAGCAAACTTATGACAAAAAAGGGTATATGGTTCTTACAGATGGCGGTTTGTTGAAGGTGCAGAAAGGACTTAGTCCAGTCTGACTGCAGACGGCTTCCGGTTCATTCAACATTTTCTTGACAGCCTCAGTAATTTCAGCCTCTGTCAGTTGAATATTAATGTGTCGTTGAGGGTCGGTCAAGCTCCCTGTATACTCACACATCAAACCGGGGCGCCGGCTTAAGGGCAGACCGCTCCAGCCGATCCAGCAACGAGCAAAGTCAACACATGTTAAACCGTTTGCCATAAAGGCTCTAAGCTTCGACAGTTGCGGGGCATAGGTGGCCCTTTCCTTTGCAGTCAACCTCTGAGGAAAAGGATGTGTGTTGCTAAGGCGGTGAGGGCGGTAACCCGGTAAGGGGTTTTCATCAGTTGGAGATGTATCCTTGCAGTAAAACCAGGTTTGGTTCCATTCTTTGGGGTGACTATGAAGCTTGGGATGAGGGAAAGTGACTTCCTTCCTTTTCTGAACTGCCATTCCGCCCAATTCAGTATTTGGTCCATCTGTGAACTCTTTGCGGTGGTTTAAGTGAAAGAAATCCCTAAACAGTTCAACTGTAGGTTCCTCTTGCAGATAAGCTTCATAGAAGACTTGGAAGTGGCAGATGTTGGTTACAGAATTTGGACCGATGTCCTGAGGGTGAAGCTGAAAACTAGCCAGCACATCTCGGAAGAATTTTGAACCGGGAGGGCTAAAGCCTCAGCCCAGATGATCAACAAAAACGACTACCTCTCCGTCCTTGGGCGTAGGAGGATTTTTCGGGCCAGGGGCCCTCCAGTGGATGACATCTTTCTTGGCTAAAGCGCCCGTTGTGACGCATCTGTTTAACTGATCTTCCGTGACCCGGGAAGGAGCCTAGTTGCATTCATAGACTTGTTTGGCCATTGCAATGAGAAGCTGAAACATGATTATTGCCGGTTTAAAATTCACAGTGGACAACTATAAAGGGATACAAGGATGTATGCATATTGTTAAACCGGGGTTTGTTATTGGTAAACCGGAGTCTGACAATGGAGACAGTACAAAGATAAAGCGGTTTGCCGGTTCAACAGGGGACTAATGGTACATACCGGATTATCATTTTTTCTATGAGGTTAAACTGCCAATTCTGGAATATAAGGTACAGATCTGAAGTACTTAAGTGAGGGAAAAACAAGTTTCGCAGATTGATGTGATAAAATTTAGATCTGCGGTATGATAGAAAACTAGGAAAAATTAAGACCTAAATTCAAGTGTATAAACAGTCTGGCAAGTTCAGATGAGTTCTTTGTAAAGGAGAAGATCTAATAAAGAAAAAGAGGACTATGGCTACGGCCGCATAAAAAGTATCAGATCCAGCTAGTCGTTTGTGCTAATGGGAGGGACAAGGAAGAACAGCTCCAAGAGCTTCGAAGAACTATGAAGAACACTGAACCCTAATGGTGGATCTGGAGAGAGGAGAAGAGGAACTTACTGGGGCTGACGAAGCTGCGGAGGATCGCCGCGTTTCTTTGGTACGGTCAGGATGATGCAGCGGCCTTTGTTGAGGCAGAGGCGAAGGACGACGGCGGCGGCGGAGCTCGAAGGTCAGTCGGCGCAAGGAAGAAGACGACGCAAAGAGGCACGAGGGGGAAAGTGAAAGGGACCCCTCGGCCCTATTTATAATATGAATGGATAAAGGCAGGCGCGAGAATCGAGGAGCCTGGAAAATGGGATATGTGACAGCTCTATTGCCTCGATTGTCGGAGGCCCATTAATGAAGGTGGGTTATGCGCAGTTTTTAATAACGGATGACGTCATGGCGATTTATCATGGTCCTGAAAAGTGACATCATGGCGGTTTCCAAGATTTCTATGAAGATGGTGATGCGTTGAGGATTGACATGAATCAATTCAAATCAATATGGGGCCTAATGTTGGGGATATTACTACTGGGCGTAAACCGGCCAGGAGAGGCCGGGTTAACCCCTTAATGGTTCACTGTACCTGAAGCCCATGAAAAGAAGGACGGTGACGCTTTATGAAGGCCCAGAGCCGGTTTAAGGCTTGTAGACATAAACCGACATTAGGATGTAAACTTGTGTTGTAAGATAGAAAGAACAGAGACCGAGCAGGACACGTTTATGAGCCGGCCTCGGGATTCTGTAAACCAATGAGCGTCAACCCATGTATATAAGGGGACGATCTGGCGGCGGTTTAAGCACAATAGACAAAAACTCGAGACTCAGGCAAAGCGTATTCGCTCCCTGGTCATCGAAACCCAAGCAATCCCACAACAACTGGATCGTAGGCTTTTACCTTCACCGCAAGGGGCCGAACCAGTATAAACTCTCTGCGTCCCTTGTCCGCTTTAACCCCTTTAAGCTAACCCGTAGCGATGGCTCCACGACTAAGTCCTCACACTAGGACATCTGCCGTGACAAATCCACGACAACTACAAAACACCAAAAATATTACTTTTGCTACTGTTACTTTTGTTACCGTTAGCACTACTATCATACTACTTTGCTACTAAACACTTTGCTGCAGATACTAAGTTATCCAGGTGTGGTTGAATTGACAACTCAACTGCTAATACTTGAGAATATTCTTTGGCTCCCCTTGTGTCGAATCAATAAATTTGGGTTGAATACTCTACCCTCAAAAACTGTTGCGATCCCCTATACTTGTGGGTTATCAAGACTATTTTCTGGCACCGTTGCCGGGGAGCATAGCTCTATTCTTTGAGTCACTTGGGATTTATATCTGCTGGTCACTATGAAGAACTTGAATGATGAGAAAACAAAAATTTATCCCTCAACTACGAGGGGAGGTAAGGAACTGCCATCTAGCTCTGCACTTGATTCACCCTCTGTTTTGAGTAAGCTTGCGACACCTAAACCTGCTTCTGCTATTCATTCTGATATGTCGCATGTTATTGATGATGCCACTTCTGCTATGCATGATACTTATGATGAAACTACTTCTATGCCTGATACTACTGTGCCACTTGGTGAATTTCTTGATGAACAACTTGCTAGGGCTAGAGAGAATGAAATTATTGAAACTGATAATTTTTATGATAGTGATGATGAAGACTCTCCCCCTAATAAATATGAATTGCCTGTTGTGCCTGAGGGTTATGTTTTGGATGAAGAATCTGCTAGAGCTATTCTTGCTTGTAATGACATAAGTGATCTAAAGAGGTTATTAGCTAAATGAAAGCAGCAATCTCTTAATGCTAGAATGAAACCCGACCCTGCTTTTGCTACTTCACCTATCTGTGTTACTGATAAGGATTATGAATTCTCTGTTGATCCTGATATAATTACTTTGGTTAAGTCTGATCCTTTCTATGGCTATGAATCTGAAACCGTTGTGGCACATCTTACTAAATTAAATGATATAGCCACACCGTTCACTAATGATGAGAAATCTCGCTACCTTTATATCCTTAAAATATTTCCGTTCTCATTAAAGGGTGATGCTAAGATATGGTTTAATTCTCTTGATCCTGGTTGTGTGCGTAGTCCCCAGGATATGATTTATTACTTCTCTGCTAAATATTTCCCTGCTCATAAGAAACAAGCTGCTTTAAGGGATATATATAGTTTTGTGCAACTTGAAGAAGAGAGTCCCCACAAGCTTGGGGGAGGCTTCTCCAATTACTTAATGCTTTGCCTGATCATCCTCTCAAGAAAAATGAAATACTTGATATCTTTTATAATGGACTAACCGATGCTTCTAGAGATTACCTGGATAGTTGTGCTAGTTCTGTTTTCAGGGAAAGAACACCGGATGAAGCTGGAATTCTATTGAATAATATGTTGACAAATGAAAATAATTGGACACTTCCTGAGCCTATTCCTAAACCAACTCCGAAGAAGAGGGGTGTTCTATTTCTCAGTCCTGAAGATATGCAAGAGGCAAAGAAATCTATGAAACAAAAAGGTATTAAAGCTGAAGATGTTATGAATTTACTTCCTATTGAAGAAATACATTGTCTTAATTTACCGCGTGTTGAAGAAATATATGATCTTAATCCATTACCTATTGAAGAAACTCATGGTCTTGATAACCCGACACAGGTAGTAAAGGTAAATTCTCTCTATAGATTTGATGAAGGTGATATCCCTCGTTATAAGTCTGCTAGACAATGCTTAGATGAGTTTGACAATTTCATTGTTAAACAAGAAAACTTTAATGCTGATTTTGGTAGACAACTGAAATACAATTCAAATATGCTCTAACACTTGAGTAATTACATGTCTAATGTTAAGGGTGAACTTAAACTCATTAGCAAACATGCTTCTATGGTTACCACTCAAGTAGAACAAGTACTTAAAGCTCAAAATGATTTGCTCAATGAATTGAATAGTAAGAATAATGACTATGCTGTTAAAGTGGCTACTAGAACTGGTAAGATGACTCAGGAACCTTTGTATCCTGAAGGCCACCCTAAGCGAACCGAACAAGATTCTCAGAGAAATAATTTAGATGCACCTAGCCCTTCTAAAAGGAAGAAAAAGAAAAATGATAAGACTTTGCATGCTTCTAGTGAACCTATTGCTGAAACACCTGAGAATCCAAATGATATTTCTATTTCTGATGCTGAAACACAATCTGGTAATGAACATGAAACTAATGATAATGTGAATGATAATGTTCATGATGATGCTCAACCTAGCAATGATAATGATGTAGAGATTGAGCCTGCTGTTGATCTTGATAACCCACAATCAAAGAATCAACGTTATGATAAGAGAGACTTTGTTGCTAGGAAACACGGTAAAGAAAGGGAACCATGGGTTCAGAAACCCATGCCTTTTCCTCCTAAACCATCCAAGAAAAAGGATGATGAGGATTTTGAGCGCTTTGCTGAAATGATTAGACCTATCTTTTTGCGTATGCGTTTGACTGATATGCTCAAAATGAATCCTTATGCTAAGTATATGAAAGAAATTGTTACTAATAAAAGAAAGATACCGGAAGCTAAAATTTCCACCATGCTTGCTAATTACACTTTTAACGGTGGAATACCTAAGAAACTTGGAGATCCAGGAGTACCCACCTTTTACTTTCTGTTATTTAGTTGAAATAAAGTAAAAATAGTATTTTTCTGTCTGTTTCTGATTTATTCATGCAATATAAAAATACCCCGAAAATAAAAGTTCTCCAAATGCCCTGAAATTGGAATATGATTTTTTCTGGAATATTTGAGAATATCTGGCACTGAGAACACAGCAGGGGGAGCTGGCACCTGGCCACGAGGGTCCAGGGCGCGCCCACCCCCCTGGGCGCGCCCCCTACCTCGTGGGCCCATGGTGGCTCCCCGCCACTTATTCCTGCACCCACACACTTCTTCTTCCTCCCAAAAAAATCACCATCCAGCTCAAGCACGAGTTCTAGCTCATTTTGCTGCGATTTTCGATCTCCTTGCTCAAATCACCTCTCACAAAATTGGTTTGGGGGATTGTTCCTTGGTATGTGACTCCTCCATTGGTCCAATTAGTTTTTGTTCTCGTGCTTTATTCACTGCAATTTGTGCTGCCTAGGTGACCATGTTCTTGAGCTTGCATGTCAAATTTATATGGTTCCAAGTAGTTGTAATGCATGATATAGGCTCTAGGCACTTGTAGGAGTAGTTGCTATCAATTTTGTTGAGCTTGGTTCACTTTTATTTGAAGTTACTAAAAATTTCAGAAATTTTTCAGAGGAAGAAATATGCTTAGCAAAATGTACCATGGTGGTTCTTCAAGGAAGCAAGGACCCAGGCTCGCAATGCGCGATGCCGATGATGAGCCACCAAGGAACGCTCTAGTGCGGCCTTGTGAATGGCCTTCAGAAAACTTTATGGATCGAGCAGAAATCAAGGAAGAATTTAACACATATTTGCGTAACGCTGATCTTGTGAGCTTCGAGGCAGAGAAGTGCCGCCAGTACCACTATCTCACTAGTTCCTTTGTGAGGAGGTTTGAATATTCATCTTCACGTAATTCTCAAACTGTCCTGTTTGATCTTTATGAAAATTCTTATACCATGGACTTAGAGGATTTTACCACTGCTTGCAAACTTCCACAATGGGGTAGCCCTCTTGAACCTCGCAAATCTGAATTTAGAGAATTTCTTGCTAGTATAATTGTGGGGGAATCTAGAGACATAGCACAAGCTACCATAGGGAGCATTCATTTTCCTGTTATACATTATTTTGCTCTCTTCATAGGTCGGTGCATAAATGGTAAAGATGAAGCATGTCATATGTGTGTCCCTGACCTCAGTATTCTCAGGAGTGCTGTGTTAGGAGATAAATCTTATAATTTGGGAGCTATTGTCGCACGTAGGTTGCATCACAATAGATATAATGGAGATTTCTTTGGTGGAATTTATGTAACTCGTTTAGCTAATTTTCTTGGTATAGACATACGTTAGAGTGATATTGAGTTGCCTCCTACTTATTTAGATTATGAGGCTATGGTTCATCATCAGTTTATTGAGAGAAATGAACAACCTCTCCAGTACCGACTAATCTTTGACAGACGACGCACCTATCGAGTCGCTCTTCTTGCTCTTGCTTTCTTCGATTTCCAGGTAAAAGGGAGATATCATATAACCAGAGAAGAGGCGGAGGAGTATAAGAGGAGGGATGAGATAGCTCGCCTCCAAGCTGCAGCACACGATGCAATGACCGTTGCATCTCAGTACGACCCCAACTACAACTATGGATATCCGCTAGGCCATCCGTGGCAATAAACCAACTTAGGCCAAAAGCCTAAGCTTGGGGGAGTACGTATTTCCCACCAACATTACATTTATGTTTACACACTCATTGCTAGATGTCGGTGCTCATACTCTTTCATTGTAATATCCATGCTAGTTTATTTTCTTTTTCCTGCTTTCTTCTTGTGTGTTTGAAAACCCTTAAGAAAAGCCAAAGAAAATTAGTAATAACTTTTAGTTAGTTTACTTTTCATGCTGTAGTAGTAATAATTAAAAAGAAAACCCAAAAAGATTTCCTGTTCTTCTTTTGCTTGTTGGGAGCTTTCCCGTGTAAATAGTTTTATTTCTTTTCTTTCCTTTGGCGGTCGATAGGAGAAGACCATGATTAAATTGTAGAGGTGGCTCTTATATGCATTATTGTTGATTTAACCAAGAGCCCATATTGCCTTGTCTTCTCCTGTTTATTGAATGCTCGCAGATTCCAGCTTAGTCCAATGCACGTGCACTCTTATTATTATTCACATCCTTCGGTCGTGCAAGTGAAAGGCAATAATGACGATATATGATGGACTGACTGAGATGAGAAAAGCTGGTATGAACTTGACCTCTTTTGTTTTTGTAAATATGATTAGTTCCTCGTTCCTGATTCAGCCTATTATGAATAAACATGTTTGCAATAACAATTAGAGATTATAGTTGCTCGTGCCATGCTTGATTAGCTATGAGTTATAATGGTTTACCTTGCGTGCCAACATGCTATTAAAATGGTTGTGATGTGGTATAGTGGGGTGGTATCCTCCTTTGAATGATTTAAGTGACTCGACTTGGCACATGTTCACACATGTAGTTGAAACAAAATCAACATAGCCTTCACGATATTTATGTTCATGGTGGATTATATCCTACTCATGCTTGTGCTCAATGTTTATTAATTTTAATGCATGTTCATGACTGTTGTCGCTCTCTAGTTGGTCGCTTCCCAGTCTTTTGCTAGCCTTCACCTGTACTAAGCGGGAATACTGCTTGAGCATCCAATCCCTTAAACCCCAAAGTTGTGCCATATGAGTCCACCATACCTTCCTATATGCGGTATTTACCTACCGTTCCAAGTAAATTTGTATGTGCCAAACTCTAAACCTTCAAATGAAATTCTGTTTTGTATGCTCGAATAGCTCATGTATCAACTAGGGTTGTCCTTATCTTCCATGTTAGGCGGGTTATTCTCAAGAGGAGTGGACTCCGCTCCTCACTCACGAGAAAATGGCTGGTCACCGGGATGCCCAGTCCCATGCTTTATGCAAAGTAAATCAAAATAATTGCAGACAAAACTCCCCCTGGGACTGTTGTTAGTTGGAGGCACTCGTTGTTTCGAGCAAGCCATGATTGATGCTTGTTGGTGGAGGGGGAGTATAAACTTTACCATTCTGTTTGGGAACCGCCTATAATGTGTGTAGCATGGAAGATATCACCATCTCTTGGTTGTTATGTTGACAATGAAAGTATGCCGCTCAAAATATTATTTATCTCTATTTCAAAACCGAGCTCTGGCACCTCTACAAATCCCTGCTTCCCTCTGCGAAGGGCCTACCTATTTACTTTTATGTTGAGTCATCACCCTCTTATCATAAGCACCAGCTAGAGAGCACTGCTGTCATTTGCATCCATTACTATTAATTTATATTGGGTATGACTGTGACTGGATCTCTTTTACCATGAATTACAATGTCTAGTCAGTCCTTGATCTTTAAAGGTGCTCTGCATTTATGTTTTGCGGTCTTAGAAAGGGCTAGCGAGATACCATCTTGGTATATCATATCATGATTGTTTTGAGAAAGTGTTGTCATCCGAGATTTATTATTATCGCTCACTAGTTGATTATGCCATTGTCATGAGTAAACATGAGACCTAACTGTTATTCCGAATATGGTTAGTCATAATCTTTGCTGAAAACTTGAATGCTGGCTTTACATATTTACAACAACAAGAGCAAATAGAGTTTGTAAAAGTTTTTCTTTATCACTTTCAGTTTATCAACTGAATTGCTTGAGGACAAGCAAAGGTTTAAGCTTGGGGGAGTTGATATGTCTCCGTCGTATCTACTTTTCCAAACACTTTTGCCCTTGTTTTGGACTCTAACTTGCATGATTTGAATGGAACTAACCCGGACTAACGTTGTTTTCAGCAGACTTTCCATGGTGTTATTTATGTGCAGAAACAAAAGTTCTCGGAATGACCTGAAACTCCACGGAACATATTTTTGGAAAATATTAAAAATACTGGAAGAAGAATCCACGTCAGGGGGGCCTCCACCTGTCCACGAGGGTGGGGGGCACGCCTGCCTCCCCTAGGCGCGCCCCCTGCCTCGTGTGCCCCCTGACGCTCCACCGACCTCAACTCCAACTCCATATATTCGTGTTCGGGGAGAAAAAAATCAGAGAGAAGGATTCATCGCGTTTTACGATACGGAGCCGCCGCCAAGCCCTAAAACCTCTCGGGAGGGCTGATTTGGAGTCCGTTCGGGGCTCCGGAGAGGGGAATCCGTCGCCGTCGTCATCATCAACCATCCTCCATCACCAATTTCATGATGCTCGCCGCTGTGTGTGAGTAATTCCATCGTAGGATTGCTGGACGGTGATGGGTTGGATGAGATCTATCATGTAATCGAGTTAGTTTTGTTAGGGTTTGATCCCTAGTATCCACTATGTTCTGGGATTGATGTTGCTATGACTTTGCTATGCTTAATGCTTGTCACTAGGGCCCAAGTGCCATGATTTCAGATCTGAACCTATTATGTTTTCATGAATATATGTGAGTTCTTAGTCCTATCTTGCAAGTCTATAGTCACCTACTATGTGTTATGATCCGGCAACCCCGAAGTGACAATAATCGGGACCACTCCCGGTGATGACCATAGTTTGAGGAGTTCATGTATTCACTATGTGTTAATGCTTTGGTCCGGTACTCTATTAAAAGGAGGCCTTAATATCCCTTAGTTTCCGCTAGGACCCCGCTGCCACGGGAGGTAGGACAAAAGATGTCATGCAAGTTCTTTTCCATAAGCACGTATGACTATATTCGGAATACATGCCTACATTACATTGATGAATTGGAGCTAGTTCTGTGTCACCCTATGTTATGACTGTTACATGATGAACCACATCCGGCATAATTCTCCATCACCGATCCAATGCCTACGAGCTTTTCATATATTGCTCTCCGCTTATTTACTTTTCCGTTGCTATTGTTACAATCACTACAAAACACCAAAAATATTACTTTTGCTACTGTTACTTTTGTTACCGTTACCACTACTATCATACTACTTTGCTACTAAACACTTTGCTGCAGATACTAAGTTATCAAGGTGTGGTTGAATTGACAACTCAACTGCTAATACTTGAGAATATTCTTTGGCTCCCCTTGTGTCCAATCAATAAATTTGGGTTGAATACTCTACCCTCGAAAACTGTTGCGATCCCCTATACTTATGGGTTATCATGCCCTTCCTTGGACAAGCATCCCACTTATGATTAACCCCTATTGCAAGCATCCGCAACTACACAAGAAATATTAAAGTAAACCTAACCATAGCATGAAAAATATGGATCCAAATCAGCCCCTCATGAAGCAACGCATAAACTAGGGTTTAAGCTTCTGTCACTCTAGCAACCCATCATCTACTTATTACTTCCCAATGCCTTCCTTTAGGCCCAAATAGTGGTGAAGTGTCATGTAGTCGACGTTCACATAACACCACTAGAGGAAAGACAACATACATCTCATCAAAATATCGAACGAATACCAAATTCACATGACTACTTATAGCAAGACTTCTCCCATGTCCTCAGGAACAAACGTAACTACTCACAAATCATATTCATGTTCATAATCAGAGGGGTATTAATATGCATAAAGGATCTGAACATATGATCTTCCACCAAATAAACCAACTAGCATTAACTACAACGAGTAATGAACACTACTAGCAACCCACAGGTACCAATCTGAGGTTTTGAGACAAAGATTGGATACAAGAGATGAATTAGGGTTTGAGATGAGATGGTGCTGGTGAAGATGTTGATGGAGATTGACCCCCTCGCGATGAGAGGATCTATGGTGATGACGATGGTGATGATTCCCCCCCCCCGGAGGGATGTTTCCCCGGCATAACAGCTCCGCCGGAGCCCTAGATTGGTTTCGCCAGGTTCCGCTTCGAGACAGCGGCGCTTTGTCCCGAAAGCTTCCTTCTGATTATTTCTAGGGCGAAAGACTTCATATAGCCAAAGATGGGCACCGGAGGCCTGCCAGGGGGCCCACGAGGCAGGGCGCCCGCCCCCACCCTCGTGGCTGGTGGGTGGCCCCCATCTGGTAGTTTCTTCGCCCAATATTTTTTATATATTTTGAAACTAACTTCTGTGGAGTTTTAGGACTTTTGGAGTTGTGCAGAATAGGTCTCTAATATTTGCTCCTTCTCCAGCCCAGAATTCCAGCTGCCGGCATTCTCCCTCTCCATGTGAAC
This sequence comes from Triticum aestivum, assembly GCF_018294505.1. NCBI lineage: Eukaryota > Viridiplantae > Streptophyta > Magnoliopsida > Poales > Poaceae > Triticum > Triticum aestivum. The sequence goes on from NC_057799.1 coordinate 56,776,929, forward strand.
CTTGTAAAATAAGAGAGAAAAGGCATAAGTATTGTAACATATATGTAGTAACAGCCCATAATGCAATAAATATCGATATAAAAGCATGATGCAAAATGGACGTATCAACTCCCCCACGCTTAGACCTCGCTTGTCCTCAAGCGGAAACCGATAACAAAAAATATGTCCACATGTTTAGAGATAGAGGTGTCGATAAAATAAAATACGGACATGAGGGCATCAAGATCATTCTTATAACAGCAATATATATATATATATATATATATATATATATATATATATATTGTCATATGATTTCTTATGCTGAAGTAACAATTTATTCACAATGTCAAGTATGAATCAGAAACTTCATTGAAAACTAACAAACTATAATCTCGGTCATTGAAACAATTGCAATTTATCATAACATCGGAAAGAGTCAATATAAGAGCTTTTCAGTAAGTCCACATACTCAACTATTATTTAGTCTTTCACAATTGCTAACACTCACGCAATACTTATGGGTATGGAGTTTTAATTGGACACAGAGAAAGATAGGGGCTTATAGTGTTGCCTCCCAACCTTTTACCTCAAGGGTAATGTCAACAATAATAGTTCATGATAACTTACATCCAATTGGATATATATATATATATATATATATATATATATATATATATATATTTCAGGATCTTTCCAACACAATGTGCATGTCAAAGGATAAAATGTAAAAAGGAAAGGTGAAGATCATCGCGACTCTTGCATAAGGTATAAAGCAAAATAAAAGATAGGCCCTTCGAAGAGCGAAGCTGAGGTTGTCATGTGCTTTTATGGTTGGATGCACAAAATCTTAATGCGAAAGAACGTCACTTTATATTGCCACTTGTGATATGGACCTTTATTATGCAGTCCGTCGCTTTTATTCCTTCCATATCACAAGATCGTATAAAGCTTATTTTCTCCACACTAATAAATCATACATATTTAGAGAGCAATTTTTATTGCATGCAACAGTGACAACTTACTTGAAGGATCTTACTCAATCCATAGGTAGGTATGATGGACACTCTTGGCAAAACGGGGTTTTAAGGATATTCGGAAGCACAAGTTATATCTCTAGTTGGTGCAAAGAATTTGGCTAGCAAGGGGGGAAAGGCAAGCTCAACATGTTGGATGATCCATGACAATAAACTTTATTTCGGATATAAGAAAACATAACCCATTACGTTGTCTTCCTTGTCCAACATCAACTTTTTAGCATGTCATATTTTAATGAGTGCTCACAATCATAAAAGATGTTCAAGATAGTATTTATATGTGAAAACCCCTCTTTCTTTATTACTTCCTATTAATTGCAACGATGACCAAAACTATGTTTGTCAACTCTCAACAACTTTTATTCATCATACTCTTTATATGTGAAGTCATTACTCTCCAAAATGTCAATATGATCTCTTTAATTCTTTTTATTCTTTCTTTTATTCCCTCAAGATCATAGCAAGATAATCAAGCCCTTGACTCAAAACTAATCTTTATTATATATAGCTCACGGACTCGATTACATAAAAGGATCATAAAGCAAAACTCAAAACTAGATCATACTAAAACTTTATTCTACTAGATCAAGATATTACCAATAGGATCGAACTAAGAAAAACAGTAAAGATAGGAGTATGATGGTGATACGATACCGGGGCACCTCCCCCAAGCTTGGCAGTTGCCAAGGGGAGTGCCCATACCCATGTGACTATGACTCTTTCCTCGGAGGTGGTGATGATGGAGTTGTTGACAATGACAATTGTGCCTTCAGCTTCTTCATATTGTAATGGAGAAGAGCAATTTCCTCCTTTAAATCATCGACCTCCGATTCCAGCTTCAAGATCTTGTTACATAAATCTCCTCTGCTTTTCTGCCGAAAATGAGAAGGAATAGGTCAGTTATTAGACAGTTTAGCTCTCTTAGGGAGACTAGACTTCTTGAACTTCTCGTGCATATCCCCAGGTTGAGGTATAGGGACATCCTCCTCCTCCGAACTTGAATCATTTGTCCTCATCAAATGAGCATCCTCCTCATCATCCGTAGTTAAACCACAAGGAGATAGATCCCCATAGGTCTTTGGGTCAGCAATGAGATGTGAGACATAGCTCTCTCCGTCGGAATCTTGACATGAAATCATGCTCCAAATCTGCTATAGAAACAACTCAAAACAAAAACAGAGGATATTTGCGTGGTACGGTGGTCAAAACCTTCGGGAGATTATATAATGAATTTTTACTGACCAAAATAAGTATTGTGCAAGAAAACGGAGTCCGGAGGGCACACGAGGTGCCCACGAGGCAGGGGCGCGCCCTCCACCCTCGTGGATGCCTCGTGTCCCTTTCGGACTACTTCTTATTTTCCTATTTTCTTAAATATTCCAAAATGGAATTTTTTTTGCTATTAGAACTGTTTTGGAGTCGGTTTACTTACCATACCACATACCTATTCCTTTTCGGAGTTTGAAACGTTCTGGAAAGTGTCCCTTATGTATTCCTCCGGGGTTACGGTTTCAATAACATTAGTTTCAAAATTTATTGGATTACCTGAGATATAATGTTTGAATCTTTGACCGTTCACCACCTTCGGATTTGTGCCTTCGAAGTTGTTGATTTTTATGGCACCGGAACGATAGACCTCCTCGATAACGTAAGGACCTTCCCATTTAGAGAGGAGTTTTCCTGCAAAAAAGCTTAAATGAGAGTTGTATAGCAAAACATAGTCACCTACATTAAACTCACGCTTTTGTATCCTTTTGTCATGCCATCTTTAACCTTTTCTTTAAACAGTTTGGCGTTCTCATAGGCCTGGGTTCTCAATTCATAAAGTGAGCTAATGTCAAATAGTCTCTTCTCACCGGCAAGTTTGAAATCATAATTGAGATCTTTAATGGCCCAATATGCCTTATGTTCTAGTTCGAGAAGTAAGTGACATGCTTTTCCACAAACCATTTTATACGGAGACATACCCATAGGATTTTTATATGCAGTTCTTTCTAGATCTATTAACAGTCTTTTGCAAAATTAATTTGATCTCTCTATTACTCAATTCTACTTGACCACTAGACTGTGGATGATATGGAGATGCAATTCTATGATTAACATCATACTTAGCAAGCATTTTACGAAAGGCACCATGAATAAAATGTGAACCACCATCAGTCATTAAGTATCTAGGGACTCCAAACCTCGGAAAAATAACTTCTTTAAGCATCTTAATAGAGGTGTTACGATCAGCACTACTAGTTGGAATAGCTTCTACCCACTTAGTAACGTAATCAACAGCAACTAAAATATGTGTATACCCATTAGAAGAAGGAAACTGTCCCATATAATCAAAGCCCCAAACATCAAATGGTTCAATAACAAGTGAATAGTTCATAGGCATTTCTTGACGTCTACTAATATTACCAATTCTTTGACATTCATCACAAGACAACAAAAACTTACGGGCATCTTTAAAAAGAGTAGGCCAATAAAAACCGGATTGCAATACCTTATGCGCCGTTCTATCTCCAGCGTGGTGTCCTATATAAGCCTCGGAGTGACACTTGCATAGGATCTGTTCTTGTTCATGCTCAGGTACACAACGTCTAATGACACCATCTACTCCTTCTTTATAAAGGTGTGGGTCATCCCAGAAGTAATGTCTTAAATCATAGAAGAACTTTTTCTTTTGCTGGTATGTGAAACTAGGTGGTATAAATTTAGCAACAATGTAATTAGCATAATCAACATACCATGGAGCAGTATGAGAAGCATTTATGACAGCTAATTGTTCATCAGGGAAGCTATCATCAATAGGTAGTGGGTCATCAAGAACATTCTCTAACCTAGATAAGTTGTCTGCAACGGGGTTCTCAGGTCCCTTTCTATCAATAATATGCAAATCAAATTCTTGTAGTAGGAGAACCCATCTAATAAGTCTAGGTTTAGCATCTTTCTTTTCCATTAGATATTTAATAGCAGCATGATCAGTGTGAACAGTTACTTTAGAATCAACAATATAAGGTCTGAACTTATCACAAGCAAATACAACTGCTAAAAATTATTTTTCAGTAGTAGCATAATTTCTCTGGGCACTGTCTAGAGTTTTACTAGCATATTGGATAACATTTAATTTCTTATCAACTCTTTGTCCTAGAACAACACCTATAGCATAATCACTAGCATCACACATAATTTGAAAGGGCAAATTCCAATCAGGAGGCTGAACAATAGGTGCAGAAATCAAGGCTTTCTTAAGTATTTCAAATGCTTCTACACAATCAACATCAAAGACAAAAGGAACATCTTTTTGTAAGAGATTAGACAGAGGCCTAGAAATTTTTGAGAAGTCTTTAATGAACCTCCTATAAAAACCGGCATTACCAAGGAAACTTCTTATACCTTTGATGTCCTTAGGACACGGCATCTTTTCAATAGCATCAACTTTAGCTTTATCAACTTCAATACCTCTTTCAGAAATTTTATGCCCCAAGACAATACCTTCATTAACCATAAAGTGGCACCCAATTCAAGACAAGATTAGTTTCTTCACATCTCTGCAAAACTTGATCAAGGTTGCTTAAGAAATCATCAAAAGAAGTTCGATACACGGAGAAATCATCCATGAAAACCTCAACAATCTTTTCACAAAAGTCAGAGAATATAGCAGTCATACATCTTTCAAAAGTAGCAGGTGCATTGCATAAACCAAAAGGCATACATCTATAAGCAAAGGTACCGAAAGGGCAAGTAAAAGTGGTCTTTTCTTGATCCTCTTTTAACACAGGTATTTGAGAGAAACCAGAATAACCGTCTAGAAAGCAAAAATGTGTATGTTTGGATAATCTTTCTAGCATTTCATCAATAAAAGGTAAAGGGTAATGATCCTTTTTAGTAGCTTTATTTAGTTTGCGGAAATCAATTACCATTCTATAACCTGTAACAATCCTTTGTGGGATCAATTCATCTTTATCATTAGGAACAACAATAATACCTCCCTTCTTAGGGACACAATGGACAGGGCTTACCCACTGACTATCAGCAACAGGATAATTATACCTGCCTCCAAAAGCTTTAGTATTTCTTTTCTTACCACTTCTTTCATCTTAGGATTTAACCGTCGTTGGTGATGAACAACCGGTTTAGCGTCTTTCTCCAATTTTATTTTGTGTTGGCATAGAGTGGGACTAATGCCCTTAAGATCATCAAGAGTATATCCAATATTAGCACGGTGCTTCTTCAGAGTTTTCAATAATTTCTCTTCTTCCTTCTCTGAAAGGTTAGCACTAATAATAACAGGATATATCTTCTTTTCATCAAGCTAAGCATATTTAAGAGTATCAGGTAATGGTTTAAGCTCAAACACGGGGTCACCCTTGGGTGGAGGAGGATCCCCTAGAATTTCAACAGGCAAGTTGTGTTTCAAAATAGGTCCTTGTTTAAAGAATACTTCATCTATTTCCCTTCTTTCATTCATAAACATATCATTTTCATGGTCTAGCAAATATTGTTCTAAAGGATCATTAGGAGGCACGACAATAGAAGCAAGTCCAATAATTTCATCTTTACTAGGCAACTCTTTATCATGGGGTTGTCTACGAAATTTAGCAAAATTAAAATCATGAGACATATCCGCTAAACCAATAGTAACAACATCCTTTTTGCAATCGATCTTAGCATTAATAGTATTCAAGAAGGGTCTGCCAAATATAATGGGACAAAAGTTATCTTGTGGGGAAGCAAGAACAAGAAAATCAGTAGGATATTTAATTTTCCCACACAAGACTTCAACATATCTAACAATCCCAACCGGTGAGAGAGTATCTCTATTGGCAAGCTTAATAGTAACGTTAATATCTTCTATCTCAGCAGGTGCAATATCATGCATAATTTCTTCATATAAGGTATAAGGTATTGCACTGACACTAGCACCCATCTCACATAAGCCATGATAACAGTGATCTCCTATTTTAACCGAAACGACAGGCATGCCAATAACAGGTCTATGTTTATCTTTAGTATCAGGTTTAGCAATTCTAGCAGCTTCATCATAGAAGTAAATAACATGCCCATCAATATTATCAACCAAGAGATCTTTAACCATAGCAATACTAGGTTCAACTTTAATTTGCTCAGAGGGTTTGGGTGTTCTAATATTACTTTTGTTGATCACAGTTGAAGCTTTAGCATGATCCTTTATTCTAGCAGGGAAAGGTGGTTTCTCAATATAAGCGGTAGGAACAATAGGATCAACATTATAAGTAATAGTCTTTTCTTCAACTTTAATAGGTTCAACTACCTTTACTTCAATGGGAGGATTATATTTAAACCACTTCTCCTTAGGGAGATCAACATGAGTAGCAAATCATTCACAGAAAGAAGCTACTATCTCAGAGTCAAGTCCATATTTAGTGCTAAATTCATGAAAAGCATCAGTATCCATAAAAGATTTAACACAATCAAACTTAGGTGTTATACCTAACTCCTTACCTTCATCGAGTTTCCAATCTTCAGCGTTGCGTTTAATTCTTTCCAATAGATCCCATTTGAATTCAATAGTCTTCATCATAAAAGAACCAGTACAAGAAGTATCTAGCATGGAGCGATTATTGAGAGAAAGCCGGGCATAAATTTTTTGAATAATAATTTCTCTTGAGAGCTCATGATTGGGGCATAATATAACATTGACTTAAGCCTCCCCCAAGCTTGAGCGATGCTTTCTCCTTCACGAGGCCAAAAATTATATATATAATTACGATCACGATGAACCCGATGCATATGATAAAACTTCTGATGAAATTCCAATTTCAATCGGTTGTAGTTCCATGATCCAATATCATCACATAGCCTAAACCATGTCAATGCCTTTCCCTTCAAAGATAAAGGGAAGACCTTCTTCTTGATAACATTCTTGGGCATACCTGCAAGCTTAAATAATCAACAAACTTCATCCACATAGATTAGGTGCAAATCGGGATGCAATGTTCCATCTCCTGTAAAAGGATTAGCTAGCAGTTTCTCTATCATACCCGATGGAATTTCAAAGTAAACATTTTCAGTAGGTTCAGTAGGTTGAGGAGCAACTCTTTGCTCTACTGGTCGGGGTGAAGATACCCCGAACAAGCCCCTCAAAGGATTACTTTCCATAAACAAGTGACAGTAAATTTCAGCACACTATATAAATTTTTCCTTACCAAATTCCACTTACCAAAGGCGCTTCACTCCCCGGCAACGGCGCCAGAAAAGAGACTTGATGACCCACAAGTATACGGGATCTATCGTAGTCCTTTTGATAAGTAAGAGTGTCGAACCCAGGGAGGAGCAGAAGGAAATGACAAGCGGTCTTCAGTAAGGTATTCTCTGCAAGCACTGAAATTATCGGTAACAGATAGTTTTGTGATAAGGTAATTTGTAACGGGTAACAAGTAATAAAAGTAAACAAGGTGCATCAAGGTGGCCCAATCCTTTTTGTAGCAAAGCACAAGCCTGGACAAACTCTTATATAGAGGAAAACGCTCCCGAGGACACATGGGAATTATCGTCAAGCTAGTTTTCATCACGCTCATATGATTCGCGTTCGTTACTTTGATAATTTGATATGTGGGTGGACCGGTGCTTGGGTACTGCCCTTCCTTGGACAAGCATCCCACTTATGATTAACCCCTATTGCAAGCATCCGCAACTACAAAAGAAGTATTAAGATAAACCTAACCATAGCATGAAACATATGGATCCAAATCAGCCCCTTACGAAGCAATGCATAAACTAGGGTTTAAGCTTCTGTCACTCTAGCAACCCATCATCTACTTATTACTTCCCAATGCCTTCCTCTAGGCCCAAATAATGGTGAAGTGTCATGTAGTCGACGTTCACATAACACCACTAGAGGAAAGACAACATACATCTCATCAAAATATCGAACGAATACCAAATTCACATGACTACTTATAGCAAGACTTCTCCCATGTCCTCAGGAACAAACGTAACTACTCAAAATCATATTCATGTTCATAATCAGAGGGGTATTAATATGCATAAAGGATATGAACATATGATCTTCCACCAAATAAACCAACTAGCATCAACTACAAGGAGTAATCAACACTACTAGCAACCCACAGGTACCAATCTGAGGTTTTGAGACAAAGATTGGATACAAGAGATGAACTAGGGTTTGAGATGAGATGGTGCTGGTGAAGATGTTGATGGAGATTGACCCCCTCCCGCTGAGAGGATCGATGGTGATGATTTCCCCCTCCCGGAGGGATGTTTTCCCGGCATGACAGCTCCGCCGAAGCCCTAGATTGGTTTTGCCAGGTTCCGCCTCGAGACGGCGGCGCTTCGTCCCGAAAGCTTCCTTGTGAATTTTTCCAGGGCGAAAGACTTCATATAGCCAAAGATGGGCACCGGAGGCCTGCCAGGGGGCCCACGAGGCAGGGGGCGTGCCGAGGGGGGTAGGGCGCGCCCCCACCCTCATGGCTGGTGGGTGGCCCCCCTTTGGTAGTTTATTCGCCCAATATTTTTTATATATTCTGAAACTGAATTCCGTGGAGTTTTAGGACTTTTGGAGTTGTGCAGAATAGGTCTCTAATATTTGCTCCTTCCAGCCCAGAATTTCAGCTGCCGGCATTCTCCCTCGCCATGTGAACCTTGTAAAATAAGAGAGAAAAGGCATAAGTATTGTGACATAATGTGTAGTAACAACCCATAATGCAATAAATATCGATATAAAAGCATGATGCAAAATGGACGTATCAGTCAACATGCCATTCATCTCACAAAGATCTGAATGTATAAGCTCTAGTGGCGCCAAGTCTCTTGCCTCTCCAGTCTTATGGGACTTGCGAGGTTGCTTAGCTTGCACATATACTTGGCACTTGGAGCCTTTGACAGTAGATATTTTCAGAATTAAATTTATATTGGCTAGCCGCGTCATGCAACCAAAGTTAATGTGACAAAGTCATAAATTGCAAATATCAGACTCATTATTGTGGCAAACATTATTAATAACTTTAGTGCAAATATCTGACAAAGACAGGCGGAACAAGCCTCCGCTCTCATAGGATTTTCCAACAAATTGTTCATACTTAAAAATTACAACTTTATTGGACTTGAAAACCAACTTAAAACCATCTCGACATAAACGGGAACCGCTAACGAGATTTTTATTGATGGATGGCACATGATAAACGTTCTTCAGACGCACGGTCTTCCCCGAAGTAAACTTCAGATCAACCATACCGACACCTCGAACAATGGCATGTGACCCATTCCCCATCAGCACGGGAGAAGTCCCTGTGGCCTGGTAAGAAAAAAACATGGAGGCGTCAGCACAAACATGTACATTGGCACCAGTGTCAATTAACCAATCAGGGGATTGAAATACTTAAAGGATGGTAGGAAAAATAATGTACCCTGATTCCTTCCTATCAGTATCACCGATGACAACGTTAGCGGACTTGCCGCTCTTCTCATGTTCACGCTCCTCGAAGTGGTTAGGACATTTCGGAGCCCAGAGATTAGAGTCACCACAGACATGGCCAAGTCCCTTCCCTTTCTTATGAGAATTCTTCTTGAAGTTGGTAGAATGTGACGGCTTGTTCTTCGCATCAAACTTGCCTTTGCCCTGAGTTTTGTTCTTGTTATTTGTGAACTTGTTGGGCTGGAAGTTCTTCTTTGGTACCATGTGGGCACTAGAAGCTCCCTCAGCAACTCGAGCACGTGTGTCTTTTGCTCTCGCCTTCTCTTCAACATCAAGAGTACCAATGAGATCCGCAACGGAAAACTCCTGCCTCTTGTGTTTCAGGGAAGCAGAAAAATTGTTCCACAAAGGTGGAAGCTTAGTAATGATGCCTCCGGTAACAAATTTGTCTGGCAACACACACTTGAAGTACTCAAGTTCTTTTGCGAGCAACTGTATCTCATGAGCCTACTGTACAATAGAGCGCTCATCAGTCATGTTGTAGTCATAGAATTGCTCCATAACGTACAACTCGCTGCCGGCGTCTGAGGCACCAAACTTGGCCTCGAGCGTAGCCCACATCTCCTTTTCGTTGTCAAACGACATATACAAGTCCACAATGGAATCATCAAGAACACTCAGAAGAGCGCCTTTAAAGAGAGCATCGATCTTCTGAAAAGCTTCCAGCTATGCTGGATTAAGATCACCATCAGGCTTGCCCTTAGTGGCGTCATAGCAGCACATGGTCTGAAACCAGTAGACTGCTCTCGTGCGCCACCTCTTATATTGCACCCTTAAAGGCAGGCGGTTTCAAATGCGCAGCAAAACCACTCGGAGTAAATTGCCTACAATCAGGTTTTTGGTTTGTTGAATATGTGAGCAAATTACTACGATATTTAATCCAAATAAACAGAAGATAAATCATGACAACAATAGCAGAGATTAAACTAATCATGCGAACTAGCATAGTAGATGAACAGATCACATCTAGGGCACACTAGAAACATGAATTCTACCACGATCTCGAACAAGAAGGATAGAATCACATATGGTGCAGCGGGAGCAGCACTGTCGGCGTTGAGGTTGTCGTCCAGGATGAGGTTGCCGAGGTCGGGGAAGAAGTCGCCATTGGCGAAGTCCTCGCTACCAGCAGTCGCGCGAGTGCGCTCCCCAAAAATATGATCGCCCCTCTCCCGTACAGGATCACGAGAGGCGGGGTTCCGGAGGCCTGCTGTCCCTTCTCGCGGTGCACGCCGAAAGGAGGGATGGAGAAGACTTGCTTTGCGGCTCAATGATCTGGAACAGTAGTGCGAAACCATACGATACGGCGGCTGCTAGGGTAGACGTCTGCTTGACTATATATTGCGGGTCGGGTAGGTCGTGGAGTAAACCCCACGTCTGAGTCGCGATCCAAAAGAATCGGAAATGGTTCAGTAATTAACGCGTCTGTTAATTATTAATTATTGACTCATTAATTTTTCCCGAGCAGCAAAAAATATAGAAAACATGCATAGCTCTGTCCTCGGCTCGGCTCAATCCCGCAACCCGCGGCGCGGCGCATCATGACGAGGCGAGGCGTGGCGTGGCGAGGAGGAGGAGCGCGCGTGTAGGTCTCCTCTTCTCATGCTCATACAAGTGGTAGAAGAGCTCACCTTATAAAGAGGTGCAAGTCTCACTCAACTTCCGTGGTGGGACTAAACTTTAGTCTCACCCACTCCACTCACATGTGTGCATGAATGGGCCAAGAGAATTTCAGAATTTTAGTTGGGCTTTGGGCCAAAGGCCTACTAGCAAAATTCCAACAATCCCCCACAAAGTCTCATTGGCACATCTCATCATTTAGTTCCAAAACATTGTTTATATACCGGTGCTCAGTGGAGATTGTAAATTTGAACTTCCACTCAGAGATTTATGCTACACTAGATCATAACTTGAATAGTGGACTATGCCTTGAACTATATGTTTTTTGCGAGACTAGTTACACACAAATTCTTGACCGATACTGGGCTGCCGCAAGGCTTCCCCACGGCTGGAGCGTATACGTCATACTCCAGGGCCTTTCATGAATTTATTAGAGAACACCCAATTCTCATAGACTGCGACGTTAACAGTCAAATTCATATAGGTATGTTCCTCAGGAGATGCTCTGCAGGACAAAATCTCTGCTTACCCGAATAAGCGACTTGGAACACATTAAGATAAGTATCAACCTGCCATGCAGCTCAGGGGAGTATTGCATCTCCACGGAGTGGGATAACCGAAATAGGGATACTCTCCTCTCAGCTGACCAATAGCTTGTCTCCCACTTCTACTTCATGGGATCTCCGATCACATAGAGTGGGTTACCACTATGGACAACTCATGCGGTGGGTCTTGACCCATCTCCATCGATGCATTATCTATCACATTACGTGATAAACCCTTTGTGAAGGGATCTGCCAAGTTTTTCGACGTTTGGATATAATCCAACGTAATAACTCCGGAGTTCCTCAATTTTCTAACAGATTTCAATCTCCTCTTCACATGCCTTGAGGACTTCATATTATCCTTAGAACTGTTTATCTTGACGATCACAGTTTGATTACCATAGTTCATCAAGATAGGAGGTATTGGTTTTTCAACCATAGGTAAGTCCATCAAGAGCTCACGAAGCCACTATGCTTCAATAGTGGTAGTGTCTAATGATGTGAGTTCTACTTCCATGGTTGACCTCGTTAAGATGGTCTGCTTGCAAGACTTCCAGGAAACAGCGTCACCATCAAGTGTAAAAACATAACCACTTGTGGCCTTAATCTCATCAGCATCAGATATCCAGTTTGAGTCACTATAACCCTTGGATACCCGGTGTAGTGAATCCCATAGCTCGCAGTGCCTTTCAAGTAGCGCATAACTCTCTCAAGCGCATGCCAATGATAATCTCCCGGTTTTGACACAAACCAACTCAGCTTGCTCACATTAAAAGAGATGTCAGGCCTTGTGGCACTCGCCAAATACATAAACGAGCCAATAATCTGAGAATACCTCAGTTGATCTCTAGCAATCTGTCGATTCTTTCGAAGCAACACACTAGCATCATATGGAGTTGGAGAATGCGTGCAGTCGCTATACCCAAAACGACTCAAGATCTTTTCCACATAGCAAGACTGAAGCAGTGTGATCCCACCATTCTCATCTCTCAACAGCTTGATGTTTAAGATAACATCAGCTACTCCTAGATCCTTCATCTCAAAACAGCGAGACAAGAAATCCTTAACCTCCTTGATTAGATCAACACTGCTAGGGAAAACCTTATACACAGAGGTATAGCAGTAGCGCTTGTCAAAACTAAGCGCTACTGCTACTTGGTAGCAGCGCTTGTCACGAAAGCACACTACAACTATAGTTGTAGCAGTAGCGCGTTTTCCCAGAAAAGCGCTACTACTATAATTCCCACACTGTTGCCGGTAGGCTAGAATAGTAGTAGCGAGCCTGAGGGAAACACGCTATTGCTAAGTGTCTTGTAGCAGCGCGTTTCTTTTGTAGAGCGCTACTGCTAAGAAAAAGAAAATAAGTAGAAAAATAAATAAAAAAGTAAATGAAAATGAAAGAAATAGAAAAAGGAGAAACGAAAAAAAGAAAAGGAAAAGAAAAAGAAAAATAGTGGAGAAAGGCATAGCAGTAGCGGTTGTTCTCACAAAGCGCTATAGCTACATTAGAAGTAGCGCGTTTTGTGTTCCCGCGCTATAGCTAAGTTCCTTAGATAAAAGGAAAAGAAAAGGGAAAATAAATAGCTACTTCCTGTAGCAGTAGCGCATTTTGGCCGAAAGCACTATAGCTAACTTAGCATTAGCGTGTTTTTCCTACCAGCGCTACTGCTAGTTTGACTTAACCACGCGCGGGTTCAAAATTTTGCTAAGTCCTTTCCCCCCTGTCCCCCTATTCCCCCAACTCCCCAAACTCCTCTGTCGCCACCGTCGATCGCGCACGCCCTCGGCCTCACCGCCACCGCCCGAGGCCGCCCTTAACCTCACCACCGCCGCCCGAGGCCACCCTCAACCTCACCGCCGCCGCCCGAGCCCGCCCAGGACCGCCGCCGCCCGAGCCCGAGCCCGCCCTCGCCGCCGACTATAATGCCCTCCCCTGCCCTCCTCTCTGACTCACACACACACTCTCTCTCTCTCTCTAGTGGGGCAATTCATATGTTGCTGCTTGATGATGTTCATATATATGAACCCTAGATTTGTTTAGGGCAGTAGGCATTTTTTTAGCATTTAGGAAAAAAGATGAGCAATTTTTTTAGGAAATTAGCTAGGGCAAAATTTGATGAAAATGCCTAAACAGTAATTCCATTTAGCTTTAAATTAACAGAGGGTATATAAATTATAGTAGCATTTAGCTTTAAATTAATAGAGCCTATAAACAAAAAACAGTAGCATTTAGCTATAAAAACTTATTTGGACTATGGACCTGAATCTGGTCCAAATTTCATTCAAATGAAATTTGAATTATTTGGACTATGGACCTGAATATTTTTTAAGAAATTGGCTGTAGGTACTAGGGTCTTGCTGTGGAAATTTTGGTGAGGTCAGAAGGGTTAGAGAAAATGGAGTTCCTTTGCAATTTCTAATAAGGTCAAGTATTGTTGGAATATTTGCTCTAAAACAATTTGTATGAAAAGAAAATAATGTGTGTGTGTGTAAGAGAGGAATAGCTAGAACAGAATTTAGGTTCTGTCCTAGGCAGAGAAGTGTTTAATGAGGTCAATTTGCAAAGGTTTTTGATTTTTGAAAAGACCACTATTTTTTAAGGAAAATAATTTAGGCAAGTTTTATTTTAAAGATGATCCCTTCCTAGACTTTTATTGTCGATTATATCTTTTCGTTGAAGTGGTCATGTTATATCTTTTACTTGAAGTGGTTCGATTGTGCCCAAGTGGCCTTTTGTTGTTTCCGGGGAATGAACCCGAGTGGCCTATGTTTTGCTGGAATGTTGATTCATTTCTGTTCCGGCAAATTTCAGGTGCTCGATTTGTCCACTTTTTAGCTAAGGTCATGCCGAAATTTTCGGTGAATTTCGGCATGACTTGTGTGCTACAAACTAGGACATATCGAGTGTCCGGGATTTGCCGCACCGGGAAGGAATCAACGTTCTAGCAAAACATAGGCCTTTTTTATGTCATTATACATTTTATTAGGTCTAGAATTAATTGACTAGATTTAATCGTAGGAAACATGGCTAGCAACGATGGAGGACAGGGTTTTGGTGATTGCGACGACGTGTACCGAGCGGCAGACGAATTTTTGAACCTTGCTGACTATCAACGGTTGTTGTTGCTGGACCCACCTGTCACATCGGAGACTGAGACCGACATCGAGACCGGTGCTGAGACTAAGACCGGCACCGAGACTGGCGGAGCCAGTATAGAACCGAAACCAAAGAGGCAACGGCGCCTAAACCAACTCATCACTAATAGAATGGTGGTCACGGAGGTGGACGGCGGCAATTTTGAGCCAAAAGAGCCTGAGGAAGCGCGATCGTGCTACGGCAATCAAATAGGCTGCATCGTACGGACAACCACCACCATCAACGATGAGAAATTAAAGAAGATAGAAAATAGGAGGCCCTCCCTCCTAAAGAAGTTGCACCAGGTATTCTTGTTCTCGGGCCGGGATGAAAAGAAATATACTGATCCAGATAAGGACCCGGCAATGAAGAAGATAAACAAACGCGCCACGACCAAGTTTAGCGATGCGTTGGCCGCCTGGAAAGCAAGGGTGAAACATCGGATCATCAACAAAAAGGAACCCTACTCCGAGATTGTAAAGGATAATCCGACAATCACGGAAGAGCAGTTTGAAATATTCAAGGCGGCTTGCGATGCCGAAGCTGTCAAAGAAAAGTCGAAGTACATGAAGGGGCTTCAACAAAAGAACATGGGGTGCCACCACCTCGGAAGCCGTGGTTACGCGAGAAAGAGGTCCATATGGGCCAAGGAAGACACGGAACGCGAAAGTCTGAACATAGAACGGTGCATGTTTTATCTCTGAACTTTCCCCCGAAAAGGAAGGATAAACCTCCCGCTCTCTGCACCGTGAAATGCACGCTCGGATGCGCACACAAGCTTAGCTCTGTACTTGTGTTGCCACATTTTCTCTTCCAGCTCGTGAAAACTTCGAGGCTTACGTATGATGCACCTGGTCACGTTGAATTAGTTCCACCGAGGGCAGAAGTCAATTGTTTTCATTTCGTTTTCATTTTCATGTGGCTGCTGAAGGAGGGCAGTGATACGGAATGGTCAAGAGATCGATCGATGCAGGGACTACGTACCTAGCTTAGTTAGTAGTAGCAAGCTATAGATATGGTCGTCACGTTCAAACGGCTTTCTTCATGCAATTGAAACCCCTGCTGAGTGCTGACCGTGCATCCATGCGTGCGTGCATCTCGGTCATCCCCATCGTCGTCCCCTTTAATTTATTCTCGGCCATCTCACCGGCAACCAATTATTTGTGTGGCGGCCGCACACACACACTACATGCTAGCTGCAGCATGGGCTTGTACCAAAATAGGCTGAAAAGATGCAGTTATTTTCGTTATCTTCTTCCCACCATCTCCATCCAAAAATCTCATATACTGATTGTCGCCTCATATTCTTTGTTATCCGCGAAAAAAAGGATATACGTATATTGATATATACGCACGTGATACATGTAGACTATTAGTCCCCGACCGGAGATGTACATGCAGCAGCTAGGTAGCGGGCATATCATTTGAGCTGACCTGCACGCACTAGGTTTGTCACGGAGCTCCATGTCAATTCTGGCAAGTGGAGTTCTCGGGAGGAGTTCCAACAGCTCTAGCTCTGGCTGCGCGCGCGCGCGTCTGTCGCCGTCGTCATCGTCACGGCCCACGAGGATGGATGACCACCGCCATCTCTCTCAGCAGTTTCAAGATCGGGTGGGCGAGCCGGCCGGCCGACGGTGCGCGCACGTCGACACGTGCGACGACGGCGACAAGACGGGCGACGGCAAAGCTAGCCCCGGCCCGCCCAGGTCCATCGCCCGAGTTCACGTCAACGGCGACGTGCGCGCGCTCGATCGTACGCTACTCTATGTGCTACATGTCGTTGTTCTTCCAATGCTTGCCTGTTCCATTTGTTTTGGCAGACAAGTACCCCAAAGGTGCCCTATAGCTAAGCCATGGGTCTACAGCACGTGCCTGGAAACTAAAAAGTACTCCCTCCGTTTTTAAATATAAGTCTTTAGATATTTCACTATAGACTAGGAGCAGAATGAATGAATCTACACTGTAAAATATGTCTATGTACATCTATATGCAGTTTATAGTGTAATATCTAAAAAGACTTATATTTAGAAACGGAGGGAGTATACCCTTGTTCATGCATGTGTGTGCACATGCAGATGGATATATGTGCAGTGACCCGTGTGACATTAAGACGAATCTTAGCGTTGATGGGTTTGGTAGACTAGTTCGTTCGAGATATGGGTTTGTCATCTGTCACCTGTCATGCACGTTTGGTTGGTGTTCACTCGAGTAGTGCACCCACGTGCCTGGTTGACTTGAGTAACTCGACCCTAGCTTTCTTAAGAAAACACTGGCCGAGTTTCATAGCATACAGCTTAATGATATCTACGGACCGAACTTCGTACATGTTAAAAACATATGGGATTGACCAGCAAGTCAAGTTTTTTATTGCGAATAAGTTTTTTAAGGGATTTATGAACTTAAATGGCATCCTTCCAGCAAAAAAAAACCCCTTAAATGGCATCCAACACTCACAAGAACACGTTGATTAATTAATTAACCAAGCAATTTATACTCTAGGATAACTTTATTTGTGTGTAGCTGCGTGAAATGCTGGAAATAAATCATGTATTTATACGGGAATAAATATGGCACGTCCACTTCACAATTCGGATTTCCTGAGTCTGGTCTTTCAGTTGATAAGGACGAGCCATGCGAGGCCAATGAATTCATCCAGAACCTAGCGCGGTGGCCAGTGGCCAGGATAGCTCTAGTATATCGACGTAACGTACTACGAAACTACCAACGAAAAATACCACATCCACAACCAGATGCAAGGACTTCACAATACCAACTGAAGGCTGGACTTGTGCCAATATAACCCGAAAAATATACCATGTTTTGTTGATGTAAATGTAAATTAACGGAAATGCTAAAACGTAGGCGCCTGAATATTTTTAACGTTTCAACTCTCTTTTTTTTTGTTAATTGGTGTTTCAGTCGCTCCGTGGTGAAGTTTCATCCACTTACATGGAATCGGAAATAGAAGTTACTTTTGTGGCCAAACTTTTACAACAGGGCAAAAAAGTGATTGAAAGTTAAAAAAAATCACTCGCCCGTCCCCTGAATTAAACTTTTTCAAAAATTTCTATAAAAGTTGCCCCCCCCCCCCCGCACCTTTACAAATATAAGATTTTTTAATTTTTGTCTGAATTGGATATATATATATATATATATATATATATATATATATATATATATATGTTTTAATGTGGTTGTTCACTCATTTCAGTCTATATGTAGTTCATATTAAAATATGTAAAACATCTTATGTTTGTAAACGGATTGAGTACTTTTATTCGTAGCAATTGCACCTTCCAACAAACTTCCATAAATGAAACCAGGCCTCTAACGACAAGAGAAACAACTCGGTTCAAGAACCGAGCGACCCGGCCGGCCGACAAAAGTGTGTGAGGAAGATTCCACACCGGCACTTGCACAGCAAAAACAACTTCTACGTAACCTGCGTAATCCCTTTCCCCACTAATCAAACTGCACCCCCTCCTGATTTTAAGGGTGGGCCCGTGAAAGGACATGCGGTGCCCTCATGTGTGGTTTTGGTAATGGATGACATTCTATATGGACTAATGGTTGCATTGAGTTATGTTTGAAGGATTTGTCCATAGGCATTTCTTGAAGTCCATGTGTTGGTTTCAAGGAGTTTACGAGTTGACCAAGGTGCTATTAAGGAGTTATCCAAAGATTGGTCATGTGAGTGTTGAGCTTATTGCAAGCATGTCTTGAAAAAGAAGATTGTGTGATCAATTCATGTTTACCTTCAAGACATCATCCAAATGAAGAGAGGTGGAAAGATTCAAGGTTGATCAAGACTAAGTCAAGAGTGAATCAAGTTGATCAGCTCACAAAGCGTAGAATATGTACCGAGAGGGATCAAGTGATCCCATGGTATGGTAAGCGTTGTCCATTGCACTTTGTGTACTAACCCATGGTCTATGTGAGAGTTCTGTGTGGGGTTAGGTACGTGTCCAGGCTTGCGTCAAGAGGAAGATATCATACAACGCACGGAAAGGATGACATCAAGTGGTGATCGCCATCAAGATTGTCATGTGCAATTTCAAGTGTAGCATCACGAAGAGATCAAGTGCTTGAAGCTTGCCATCCATTGTGGTGTCAATGGACTTGTGAAGATGTGCCGAAGAGTGGCTCACCCATAGTGGAGTATGGGGGAGCAATCATCTAGTCTCCATCGACCCAACGCAATCAAGAAAGGTGGTATATCTTGAGGAGGACAAGATCGTCATCATCTAGCTCAAGTGGATCATGTGCAAGGAAAAGGTTTGTCCTTGATAGGTTTTCTATTTTCCCGGTCTCATGGTGGTAGTTGGGAGACCGGGTTATAGGATCGTTTGCCGTACTATCAAGAGGGGCTCTCAAGTTGGTAGCTTGATCGTATCATTCGTAGAGAGCTCAAACCATTGCATCCTTGCATCATCTTTCTTGGTTCTTGTTTGGTTCTCTTTGTGAGTCTTAGAGCTTATGGTCATCTTGATGACAAGCTCGAGTTCATTCAGAAAGGAGTTCACATGCTTCTTCTATTGCGTTTTCGGTGTTGGAGGTTTTACCGGTCTTATTCGAGGAAGTGTTCTCACCATTTTCTTATGGTCCTATTATAATTTGCTTCTTATTGTTATTTCTTTCAATATTATGTTAGCCCTTGTCGCTAGCTTTCCAACAAACTTGGTTTCGTTGAATTCGGAGTCCGTTTCCAGAAGTTGTGTCAGTTTTGGTGTCCTTATAAAAGCTGCAGCGGTACAACCGCTTGGAGGGGATGTAAATTTTTACTACCGCTTGGAGCGGTACTACCGTGGCTACTTCCGCTCCGGACCAAAAACTCGTCACAAGTCCAATGGTGGCAGGCACGGTTGTATTTTTTTAGTACCACTCGCAAGCGGTAGTACCGCTACCCCTTGCGGTAGTACCGTGAGGACGAGCGGTAGTACCGCTCTGTGCGGGCTGTGAGCATAACGGTTGGATTTTTCCCCACCTATAAAAGGGGGTCTTCTTCCCCAATGAACCTTATCCTTTGAGCTCGTGTTCTTCCCCCACTGTTGACCTTTTTCTAGCTTGCTAACTCTCTATCCCTCCATGGATTCTTGCTAGTTTTTGAGGGAAAAGAGAGAGGAGATCAAGATCCACATTTCCACCAATCACTTTCTCCTCTATGTGAGGGGAACCCCGTGGATCTAGATCTTGGAGTTCTTGGTGTTCTCCTTCTTGTTCTTCCTCTCATTTTCCTCCCTAGCATTACTTGCTTCGGTGGGATTTGAGAGAAGGACTTGGGCACTCCGTGTGCCCTTGCCATTGCATTTGGTGCATCGGTTTGAGTTCTCCACGGTGATACGTGGAAGTTACAAGTTAAGAAGCTTATTACTCTTGGGTGCTTGGTACCCTTGAGCTTGTTCCTCTTGGGTGCTTGGGCGCCCTAGACGGTTGGTGGTGTTCGGAGCTCAATCTTTGTGGTGTAAAGCTCCGGGCAAGCGTCGGGGTCTCCAATTAGGTTGTGGAGATCGCCCCGAGCAATTTGACGGGTACTGGTGACCGCCCCCAAGGGTTGCCAAAGTGTATGGGTTCGGTGACCGCCCCCAAGGGTTGCCATTTGTACGGATTCGGTGAGCGCCCTCAAGGGTCCCTTAGTGGAATCACGACATCTTGCATTGTGCGAGGGCGTGAGGAGATTACGGTGGCCCTAGTGGCTTCTTGGGGAGCATTATGCCTCCACACCGCTCCAAACAGTGATTAGCATCCGCAAGGGTGTGAACTTCGGGATACATCGTCATCTCCGCGTGCCTCGGTTATCTCTTACCCGAGCTCTTTACTTATGCACTTTACTTTGTGATAGCCATATTGTTTCTTGTCATATATCTTGCTATCACCTAGTAGCTTATCTTGCTTAGCATAAGTTGTTGGTGCACATTGGTGAGCCTAGTTGTTGTAGGTTTTGTGCTTGACAAATTAACCGCTAGGTTTATTCCGCATTTGTTCAAGCCTAAACCGTAATTATTTTAAAGCGCCTATTCACCCCCCCTCTAGGCGACATCCACGATCTTTCAATTGGTATCAGAGCCTTGTCTCTCTTTATAGGGCTTAACCGCCAAGAGAGTAAGGATGTCTACTAGGTGTTTAGGATTCTCTGACACTCTTAGTTTCAATGGCACAAATTTTGATATTTGAGTAATTCGCATGCTATTGCTATTGAGGGCAAGAAATATATTGATGAGTTGGAATCTCATCTTGAGGAGCATGAGGTCACCCTTGACAAAATGGAAGGTCACGAGCGTGATTACGCTAATGAGATTGCGGACCTCTCCCAAGCTCTTGAACTTGAACAAACCACCAAGGAATCTCTTGAGGAGACTTTTGCTCTAGAATTATCTAGAGTGAAGGAATCTCATGATAGAGCTCCTGAGGTGGCCAATGTTTTTAAAACTAAAAATGCTAAGCTTGAAGTTGCTCATGCTAGACTCCTTGAGGATTTTGAGCACCTCGAAAATGGCTCAAGGGTCATTAAGGGTGAGCTCATCAAACTCACCGAGTCTCATGCTCAACTTGAAGCTTCTTATTTAAAAGAGCTTTCCAAGTTGTCCTCTCCTCTTGTTGTTAATGATGATGCTTGTGCTACTAACTCTATTACTTGTGAAGCATCCATTTTGTAGGAGAATGTTGAGCTACGGGCTCAACTTGAGTTGCTATCTAGCAATTATGGGAAATTGGAAGAAAGTCATGAAAAGCTCTCCAGCTCTCATGATGATCTTCTAGTATCCCATAATGTGCTAAAGATAGCTCACAAGGCCATGATTGCTAAGGTAACTTCTAGTGAGCCTCATGTGGATACTAGCACTACTTTTAGTCAAAATGCTATATTGCCTTGTGCTAGTCCTCGTGATTCATCCATGCATAACATTGGTACATCTTGTGATGAATTGCTTTCCTTGTCGTGTTGCTCTAATGATGAAGCTTATACTTCCTCTAGTGCTTTTGTTGAGACTAACCATGTAGAGGAAATCAAAGAGCTCAAGGCCCAAGTCACTTCTTTGAAGAAAGACTTGGAAAAGTGTCATGAAGGGAAGGCCACACTCAACAATATCTTGAGTGTGCAAAAATCCCCCAATGACAAAGGTGGACTTTGATTTAACTCCGATAAGAAGAAGAAGTCCAAGAGCAACAAGAAGAAGGTCCAAAAACAAGTCAAGAATTCGGCCAAGATCATTTGCTTCAAGTGCAAAATTGAAGGGCATCATGTTAGATCTTGCCCTTTGAAGAAGAAGGCCATTAGTGACAAGCAACAAGGGAAGCGGGCACAAGTTCATTCTCATGCTCAACCTCAAGTTGAAGAATGACCTCTTCCCAAGAAAACTTAAGCTAATGCTTCTCAAGTTGAGAAATCAAGTGAGAAGAAAGTGAAGAGTAGACGTTACTACCTATGTCGTGAGAAAGGTCACCTTGCTTCCTCATGCACTAGTGGTAACTTATCCAACCCAATTATTATTGATGATATCTATTCTCTTGGGAAGGATAAGGTTAGCAATGTGTTTGCCAAGTTTCTTGGTACTCAAAGTGGTTTCAAGCAAAGAACCATTTGGGTTGCGAAGCCTATTGTGACTAATCTCTTATGACCCAACTTGGTTGGGGACCAACAAGCTCAAACTTGATCAATAGGTGTTGTTGTAGGGCATTGGAGACTTGGCTACATTATGAAGAATTAAGGGGACTTCATCATTCTTATTGTCTCAAGCCAAGTCAATTGGGTTATCAAGTTTCTATACTATATCCAATGTACCTCCTTCCGGTAACTTGTACTTAAATTGTTTACACTAAAAGTTACTTGCCCCTTTGCATGTTTTGGTTTTGTTCCTTGCATGTGTTAATATATGTTGTGTCTCCAAATTGCTTATCTTGAGTAATCAAGTATGTGTATGTTGGTTTGCACTTCATGTACATGTGTGTCATATGTTGAGCCTTTGTTCATCTTGTTTGTATCTTAGTTGGCTCTTGTGAGAGATTAATGGAATATCCCATTGTGAGGGAGTGACGTGCTTTGTGCACCTCACAATCCTATAAATGTGTGTACATGAGTAACACCATCTAGTATTGATATTACAAGATTATCTAGTCGCTATGTGGTATGTATTCTCATGAGAAATTCAAATTCTAAATAGTCCATTAATTATCTCTTGTTGGATCCTCTTGTTGACTCTTGTTAAGTTTTTATTGGTATCACATTATGGGGGAGTAATATGCTATGTGCATATTACAAGCCTAGAGAATGTGTACATTTGAGATATTGTCACCTAGAATTGATATTGTAAATTATCTTGTTCCTAGGTGGCATGTTAGCTCTACAAGTTGCAATTTGCTTTTTGTTTGGTGTGAAGATGATGTCGGATATCCTTGCTATCTACCACCGGGAATTATTTCCAAACACTTCTTGTCTTTTGACAATTGGTACTCACTTATGTGTGGTAGAAATTATTGATCATCTCCACGTTGGTGTTTGCTTCTTATTTCCTTTTCTCTTGCCAAGAATGTTTCAACTCCCTTTGTCTTCCATACCACTTGTGGATCTTGTTAATTTCTTGACCTTGTCTAGTGTTTTCTAGATATACTAAAAGTGGTGATCCCACCTTGTGCATTTTGTATTCAAATGCAAATTCTGTATAATGCACTAGTCTTGGGGGAGCTATCCTATTTTCTATAAAACACTCATCTTTTGGTCCTTATCAAGTGTGTGTTGGTGGAACGCAAATCGTTTCTTTTTGGTACTTTGTGCCATCATGAAACTTTGTAGAGAGCTTGTTTGTTTGGAACCATTCTCTCTTTTGGGAGTTTGACATCTTTCTTTTTGCGTGTATCATTGGATATCTCGTTCCTTGATGTATCTTTCAGTTGATATCCTCCAAGTGATGATTTATTCTTTTGGTATCTTTTCTTCACTTGGTTTTTCTTTGTCAATTGGTATCGGTTCTTGAAAGTCTTGAGCATGCATATTAACTTCATGTAGTTTCCTTGGCATGCTTTCTTTCTTTGACCCAATATATAGGGGAAAATCCACCAAGTCTCAAATTGGATGAGATGTGCATGAATTTCATTTCCATATCTATATGGACATATTTATGTGGAGTTTGTCATATGTATTGTTGGTGTTTCTAACTCTTTGGTCCCAGTGAGTTTGGGTACCATTTTATTTGTGTTGTTGTTCTAGGAACAATCGGAGATGCATTGGATGCTAGGCTCACTCACAAGGAAGGTGGTGTCACCGTGTGCTTATTGGAGTCAAGCTAGGATGCTCAATGAACTACTATCTATTACCTTCAATTGGTTTCTTCTACATCCTCCCAATGATATCTCGGTAACAAGTATCTATTCATGCATTCTTTTCTTGCATTCAACCTTGTGTAGGTTGCATCTTGGCATGATATTCATTCCATCTTGTGATACTTGTTTCCTTTCTCAAAGCATCTCAACGATGATCTCATGTTGCTAGTTGTGATGTCTTTGATGGTTGTCTGGTAGGAATTCATTTATATACAATAAGACCATATCTAGCCATGTGCTATGCTTCCAAGCAAATATCTTATTGCTATATCTATGACTTCCTTTTGGATATCTTGTTCCTTCGTGTTGTAACTATTTCGGGTGTACATCCTTCTTTGTAGATATATATCATCATGATTTCGTCTACCTAGAACCTTATACACTTGAGAGAAATTACATCTCTAGATGATATCCTTTCTTTCACGTCCACCTTGTCTTTCTTATGTTATTTCTTTGGTGGCTCCGTGAAAGCTTTTGCCTTGAGTGCGTGTCTTATCTCGTTGCATCTTGATGCACTCTTGTGTGGTGAAGATTATTTTCCTCATGCTTATCTCTACGAGGCTTTTGCCATCTTAATTGGTATCCCTCGTCTTGATGAGGCTTTTATCTTCTATCTTCACCATGGGTTGTCGCAAGCTTTGTTGTTATCTTTTTAGTGAGCTTGTGAACCCATTTGCTAGTGGGTGTGTGTGGGAAGGAATGTCATGCACCGTGTATCTCATTTATCCAAGACTATGTTGATGCTTAATGCTCATCCTTATTTTAGTCTTCTCAAGTGCTTTGCCATGACTCACACACATCATGTTGGTTGAGCCTATACTTAAGTTGCCTCTTTTACATGTTGCTCAACCATGTGTTTGTTGCAAGTGCTAGGCTTTGTTTCCTATATGCTCACTTACACTTGTTGTGAGTTTCTATTGACTTTGGGGGAGCTATGATCCTATTTTGTGCACTTGGTATCCTAATACAAAAAATTCTTATGTGTGCACAAATCATGGGGAGATTCTCTAGTTTCTTTTAGATCACTCATTTGCTCTTATCATAATATCCTTTATTCATGTGGCTCGTAGGATCATTGGCCTAGTTGGTTCAATTGGTATCTTTTGATAGCTTGCTTCAATTGGTATCTTTTGATTACTTGATTGCTTGTTTCTCTCTTTCTTATGTATTTGCGGCATATCATTCTTTTGCAATCTTTGGTCCTCAATATAGTTTGTCTTCCTCCAAGTATTTACCGTTGGATATGTGTATTTCATTCCACTCTCTTGTTGAGAAATACACAATTTTTGGAGGACCACAATTTATATTGGCCTTCTAAGCTCTTCGCCCATTTTGGCAATCGATGCCAATGGGGGAGAAGTTTCAGAGAGTTTTGTGGAGAAGCTTTGGTTTATGTTTCCTTAGCATTTGCATCTCATTCGCATGCATTATTGGTTGTTGCATTGCATGGTGATGCATAATTCCTTATATAAACTCTCTTGAAAGTGATTGTCATCAATTACCAAAATGGGGGAGATTGAAAGGACATGCGATGCCCCCATGTGTGGTTTTGGTAATTGATGACATTCTGTATGGACTAATGGTTGCATTGAGTTATGCTACCTCTTGAGCATGCGTTGGTTTTCCCTTGAAGAGGAAAGGGTGATGCAGCAAAGTAGCGTAAGTATTTCCCTCAGTTTTTGAGAACCAAGGTATCAATCCAGTAGGAGGTTACACGCAAGTCGCCTTGTACCTGCACAAACAAATAAGAACCTTGCAACCAACGCGATAAAGGGGTTGTCAATCCCTTCACGGCCACTTGCAAAAGTGAGATCTGATAAAGATAATAAGATAAATATTTTTGGTATTTTTGTTGTATAGATTGGAAAGTAAAGATTGCAAAATAAAATAGATCGGAAACTTATATGATGGAAAATAGACCCAGGGGCCATAGGTTTCACTAGTGGCTTCTCTCAAGATAGCATAATCTACGGTGGGTGAACAAATTACTGTCAAGCAATTGATAGAAAAGCGCATAGTTATGAGAATATCTAGGCATTGATCATGTATATAGGCATCACGTCCACGACAAGTAGACCGAAATGATTCTACATCTACTACTATTACTCCACACATCGACCGCAATCCAGCATGCATCTAGAGTATTAAGTTCATAAGAACAGAGTAACGCATTAGGCAAGATGACATGATGTAGAGGGATAAACTCAAGCAATATGATATAAACCCCATCTTTATCCTCGATGGCAACAATACAATACATGCCTTGCTGCCCCTGCTGTCACTGGGAAAGGACACCGCAAGATTGATCCCAAAGCTAAGCACTTCTCCCATTGCAAGACAGATAAATCTAGTAGGCCAAACCAAACTGATAATTCGAAGAGACTTGCAAAGATATCAAATCATACATATAAGACTTCAGAGAAGAACCAAATATTGTTCATAGATAATCTTGATCATAAACCCACAATTCATCAGATCTCGACAAACATACCGCAAAAAGAATTACATCGAATAGATCTCCAAGAGAATCGAGGAGAACTTTGTATTGAGATCCAAAGAGAGAGAAGAAGCCATCTAGCTAATAACTATGGACCCGAAGGTCTGTGGTAAACTACTCACACATCATCGGAGAGGCTATGGTGTTGATGTAGAAGCCCTCCGTGATCGATTCCCCCTCCGGCGGAGCGCCGGAAAAGGCCCCAAGATGGGATCTCACGGGTACAGAAGGTTGCGGCGGTGGAAATAGGGTTTCGTGGTGCTCTCGGATGTTTTCAAGGCATATGAGTATATATAGGCGAAGGAAGTAGGTTGGCGGAGCCACGAGGGGCCCACGAGGGTGGGGGGCACGCCTCCCTACCTCGTGGCCGCCTCGTTGCTTCCTTGACGTCCACTCCAAGTCTCCTGGATTGCGTTTGTTCCAAAAGTAACTCTCCCGAGGTTTCATTCCGTTTGGATTCCGTTTGATATTCCTTTTCTGCGAAACGCTGAAATAGGCAAAAAAAAAACAGCAATTTGCGCTGGGCCTTTGGTTAGTAGGTTAGTCCCAAAAATAATACAAAAGTGCATAATAAAGCCCATTAAAAATCCAAAACAGATAATATAATAGCATGGAACAATAAAAAATTATAGATACGTTGGAGACGTATCAAGCATCCCCAAGCTTAATTCATGCTCGTCCTCGAGTAGATAAATGATAAAAACGGAATTTTTGATGTGGAATGCTACCTAGCATATTTCTCAATGTAATTTTCTTTATTGTGGCATGAATGTTCAGATCCGAAAGATTCAAGATAAAAGTTTAATATTGATATAAAAATAATAATACTTCAAGCATACTAACAAAGCAATCATGTCTTCTCAAAATAACATGGCCAAAGAAAGTTATCCCTACAAAATCATATAGTCTGGCTATGCTCTATCTTCATCACACAAAATATTTAAATCATGCACAACCCCGATGAAAAGCCAAGCAATTGTTTCATACTTTTGATGTTCTCAAAACTTTTTCAATCTTCACGCAATACATGAGCGTGAGCCATGGACATAGCACTATATGTGGAATAGAAGGGTGGTTGTGGAGAAGACAAAAAGGAGAAGATAGTCTCACATCGACTAGGCGTATTAACGGGGTATGGAGATGCCCATCAATAGATATTAATGTGAGTGAGTAGGGATTGCCATGCAACGGATGCACTAGAGCTATAAGTGTATGTAAGCTCAACAAAAGAAACTAAGTGGGTGTGCATCCAACTCGCTTGCTCACGAAGACCTAGGGCATTTTGAGGAAGCCCATCATTGGAATATACAAGCCAAGTTCTATAATGTAAAATTCCCACTAGTATATGAAAGTGACAACATACGAGCCTCTCTATCATGAAGATCATGGTGCTACTTTGAAGCACAAGTGTGGTAAAAGGATAGTAACATTGTCCCTTCTCTTTTTTCTCTCATTTTTTTATTTGGGCCTTTTCCCTTTTTTATGGCCTCTTTTTTCTTCTTTTTCTCGTCCGGAGTCTCATCCCGACTTGTGGGGGAATCACAGTCTCCATCATCATTTCCTCACTTGGGACAATGCTCTAATAATGATGATCATCACACTTTATTTACTTACAACTCAAAAATTACAACTCAATACTTAGAACAAAATATGACTCTATGTGAATGCCTCCGGCAGTGTACCGGGATATGCAATGAACCAAGAGTGACATGTATGAAAGAATTATGAAGGTGGCTTTGCCACAAATACGATGTCAACTACATGATTATGCAAAGCAATATGACAATGATGAAACGTGTCATAACAAACGGAACGGTGGTAAGTTGCATGGCAATATATCTCGGAATGGCTATGAAAATGCCATAATAGGTAGGTATGGTGGCTGTTTTGAGGAAGGTATATGGTGGGTGTATGATACCGGCGAAAGGTGCGCGGTATTAGAGAAGCTAGCAATGGTGGAAGGGTGAGAGTGCGTATAATCCATGGACTCAACATTAGTCATAAAGAACTCACATACTTATTGCAAAAATCTATTAGTTATCGAAACGAAGTACTATGCGCATGCTCCTAGGGGGATAGATTGGTAGGAAAAGACCATCGCTCGTCCCCGACCGCCACTCATAAGGAAGACAATCAATAAATAAATCATGCTCCGACTTCATCACATAACGGTTCACCATACGTGCATGCTACGGGAATCACAAACTTTAGAACAAGTATTTCTCAAATTCGCAACTACTCAACTAGAATGACTCTAATATCACCATCTTCATATCTCAAAACAATTATCAAGTAATAAAGTTCTCATAGTATTCGATGCACTTTATATGATAGTTTTTATTATACCCATCTTGGATGTTCATCATATTAGGACTAATTTTATAGCCAAAGCAAATTACCATGCTGTTTTATAGGACTCTCAAAATAATATAAGTGAAGCATGAGAGATAAATAATTTCTATAAAATAAAACCACCACCGTGCTCTAAAAGATATAAGCGAAGCACTAGAGCAAAACTATCTAGCTCAAAAGATATAAGTGAAGCACATAGAGTATTCTAATAAATTCCGATTCATGTGTATCTCTCCCAAAAGGTGTGTAAAGCAATGATGAATGTGGTAAAATAAAAATCAAAGACTCAAATCATACAAGACGCTCCAAGCAAAACGCATATCATGTGGTGAATAAAAATATAGCCTCAAGTAAAGTTACCGATAGACGAAGGCGAAAGAGGGGATGCCTTCCGGGGCATCCCCAAGCTTAGGCTTTTGGTTGTCCTTGAATTATACCTTGGGGTTCCTTGGGAATCCCCAAGCTTAGGCTCTGGCCACTCCTTATTCCATAATCCATCAAATCTTTACCCAAAACTTGAAAACTTCACAACACAAAACTCAACAGAAAATCTCATGAGCTCCGTTAGTATAAGAAAACAAATCACCGCTTTCAGGTACTGTAATGAACTCATTATTTATTTATATTGGTGTTAAACCTACTGTATTCCAACTTCTCTATGGTTCATTCCCCCCGATACTAGCCATAGATTCATCAAAATAAGCAAACAACACACGAAAAACAGAATCTGTCAAAAACAGAACAGTCTGTAGTAATCTGTATCAAACGCAAACTTTCTGTAACTCAAAAATTCTTCCAAAATAGGACGAACTAAATAATTTGTTTATTGATCTACTGCAATTGGAATCAGTATTTTATCACGTTCTGGTGATTTTTAATAATTGTTTTCGTGAGCAGAAAGTTTCTGTCTTTTTCAGCAAGATCAAATAATTATCACCCAAGAAGATCCTATAGGATTTACTTGGCACAAACACTAATTAAAACATAAAACCACATCTAACCAGAGGATAGATGAATTATTTATTACTAAACAGAAACAAAAAGTAAGAAACAAAAATAAAATTGGCTTGCCTCCCAACAAGCGCTATCGTTTAACGCCCCTAGCTAGGCATTGATAATTTTAATGATGCTCACATCAAAGACAAGAATTAAAGCACAAAGAGAGCATCATGGAACACGTGATAAACACATCTAAGTCTAACATACTTCCTATGCATAGGCATTTTATAAGAAAACAAATTATCATAGCAAGCAAAAGTTAGCATATGCAAGGAAGAAGAAAGAGACGATAGCAATCTCAACATAATGAGAGGTAATTTGGTAACATGAAAATTTCTACAACCATATTTTCCTCTCACATAATAATTACATGTGGGATCATAAGAAAATTCAACAAAATAGCTATCACATAAAATATTTTCAACACGATCCACATGCATGCGAAGTTGACACTCTTCCAAAATAGTGGGATTAACATTAACTAAAGTCTTGAACTCTCCAAACCCACTTTTATCAAAAATTTCATAAGATTGAACATTCTCCAAATATGTGGGATCTAAAGTTGACACTCTTCCAAACCCAGTTTCAATACTATTGCAGACACTAATATCAATCCCATATTCATCATGGGGCTTAAATAAATTTTCAAGATCATAAAAAGAATCCCCCCAATCATGATCATTGCAACAAATAGTAGACATAAAAAAACTAGCATCCCCAAGCTTAGGGTTTTGCATATCATTAACACAATTGACATTAATAGAATTTATAATATCATCATTGCAATCATGCTTTTCATCGAAGGAACTATCAAGTATGGGTGCAATAGCAATGATCTCATGTTTAACATAAGGAACTATAGCAAATTCATCTTCATAAATATTGGCATCATGGTCACAAGAATAGCAAGCATCATGTTCATCAAGGGATATTTCAATCAAATCATCAGAATCATAATTATCTATAGATTCATGCATATCATTATTTTCTTCAGAAGCAACAGTCATCTTTTCAATACATTCTTTGAAATAGACATTATGAGCATAGTTTTCATAGCAATATTTAAGTATGTCAAAATTTTCAGATTTGTAGAGAGTAATATCATACTTTTGAATCAAAGAAGCAACTTCATAAGCACCCTTAAAAGCAACAAATTCTTCAATTTGTTCGATACCGTAGTAACTATAAACACCCTTTGCATAAGAAGATAAGATTTCATTATCATTAAACTCACATAGGTAGGGGAGGTGTTTTTAGGGTCCTTAGAGCAACAAGTAAAATCATAAATCTCACAAATATTCCAAGCATAACACAACAATCTATTTATTTGATCCCATAAGAATCTCCCTTTTTCAGACAAACGGTGGCGCACAAAATGAGCATGCTCATCTAAAGATTTCCCATCAACTAGGCTAGTTGGGGTTTCACCACGAGCGCATAAGGATCGAAGATGATCCAAGTAGAACACTTTAGGTGGATCCACATCAATAGAATTTTAGCAAACAAAGATGTAAGCAAATAGAAGGCACATGGTAACACAAGCAAACAATAGATCTGGCGAGAAAAAGGCAAACGAAAAATAAGGCGAATAAAATCGCAAAGGTGAAGTGGGGGAGAGGAAAATGAGAGGCAAATGGCAAATAATGTAATGCGAGGGATATGAGTTTGTGATGGGTACTTGGTATGTCTTTATTTGTGCGTAGATCTCCCCGGCAACGGCGCCAGAAATGGATAATTGCTGGGAGATCAAATCTTAACTTGACTTGGCGTAAGCCTCCCCGGCAACGGCACCAGAAAT
The DNA here is from genome assembly GCF_018294505.1 of Triticum aestivum. Lineage (NCBI taxonomy): Eukaryota > Viridiplantae > Streptophyta > Magnoliopsida > Poales > Poaceae > Triticum > Triticum aestivum. The sequence continues at coordinate 56,808,671 of NC_057799.1, forward strand.
CCTTCTTGCTACCTCTTGAGCATGCGTTGGTTTTCCCTTGAAGAGGAAAGGGTGATGCAGCAAAGTAGCGTAAGTATTTCCCTCAGTTTTTGAGAACCAAGGTATCAATCCAGTAGGAGGTTACACGCAAGTCGCCTTGTACCTGCACAAACAAATAAGAACCTTGCAACCAACGCGATAAAGGGGTTGTCAATCCCTTCACAGCCACATGCAAAAGTGAGATCTGATAAAGATAATGAGATAAATATTTTTGGTATTTTTGTTGTATAGATTGGAAAGTAAAGATTGCAAAATAAAATAGATCGGAAACTTATATGATGGAAAATAGACCCGGGGGCCATAGGTTTCACTAGTGGCTTCTCTCAAGATAGCATAAGTATTACGGTGGGTGAACAAATTACTGTCGAGCAATTGATAGAAAAGCGCATAGTTATGAGAATATCTAGGCATGATCATGTATATAGGCATCACGCCCGCGACAAGTAGACCGAAACGATTATGCATCTACTACTATTACTCCACACATCGACCGCTATCCAGCATGCATCTAGAGTATTAAGTTCATAAGAACAGAGTAATGCATTAGGCAAGATGACATGATGTAGAGGGATAAACTCAAGCAATATGATATAAACCCCATCTTTTTATCCTCGATGGCAACAATATAATACGTGCCTTGTTGCCCCTGCTGTCACTGGGAAAGGACACCGCAAGATTGACCCCAAAGCTAAGCACTTCTCCCATTGCAAGAAAGATCAATCTAGTAGGCCAAACCAAACTAATAATTCGAAGAGACTTGCAAAGATATCAAATCATACATATAAGACTTCAGAGAAGAACCAAATATTGTTCATAGATAATCTTGATCATAAACCCACAATTCATCAGATCTCGACAAACACACCGCAAAAAGAATTACATCGAATAGATCTCCAAGAGAATCGAGGAGAACTTTGTATTGAGATCCAAAGAGAGAGAAGAAGCCATCTAGCTAATAACTATGGACCCGAAGGTCTGTGGTAAACTACTCACACATCATCGGAGAGGCTATGGTGTTGATGTAGAAGCCCTCCGTGATCGATTCCCCCTCCGGCGGAGCACCGGAAAAGGCCCCAAGATGGGATCTCACGGGTACAGAAGGTTGTGGCGGTGGAAATAGGGTTTCGTGGTGCTCTCGGATGTTTTCAGGGTATATGAGTATATATAGGCGAAGGAAGTATGTTAGTGGAGCCATGAGGGGCCCACGAGGGTGGGGGGCACCTACCCCCTGGGCGCGCCTCCCTACCTCGTGGCCGCCTCGTTGCTTTCTTTATGTCCACTTCAAGTCTCCTGGATTGCGTTTGTTCCAAAAATAACCCTCCCGAAGGTTTCATTCCGTTTGGATTCCGTTTGATATTCCTATTCTGCGAAACACTGAAATGGGCAAAAAAAAACAGCAATTTGCACTGGGCCTTTGGTTAGTAGGTTAGTCCCAAAAATAATATAAAAGTGCGTAATAAAGCCCATTAAAAATCCAAAACGGATAATATAATAGCATGGAACAATCAAAAATTACAGATACATTGGAGACGTATCAAGTTATGTTTGAAGGATTTGTCCATAGGCATTTCTTGAAGTCCATGTGTTGGTTTCAAGGAGTTTACGAGTTGACCAAGGTGCTATTAAGGAGTTATCCAAAGATTGGTCATGTGAGTGTTGAGCTTATTGCAAGCATGTCTTGAAAAAGAAGATTGTGTGATCAATTCATGTTTACCTTCAAGACATCATCCAAATGAAGAGAGGTGGAAAGATTCAAGGTTGATCAAGACTAAGTCAAGAGTGAATCAAGTTGATCAGCTCACAAAGCGTAGAATATGTACCGAGAGGGATCAAGTGATCCCATGGTATGGTAAGCGTTGTCCATTGCACTTTGTGTACTAACCCATGGTCTATGTGAGAGTTCTGTGTGGGGTTAGGTACGTGTCCAGGCTTGCGTCAAGAGGAAGATATCATACAACGCACGGAAAGGATGACATCAAGTGGTGATCGCCATCAAGATTGTCATGTGCAATTTCAAGTGTAGCATCACGAAGAGATCAAGTGCTTGAAGCTTGCCATCCATTGTGGTGTCAATGGACTTGTGAAGATGTGCCGGAGAGTGGCTCACCCATAGTGGAGTATGGGGGAGCAATCATCTAGTCTCCATCGACCCAACGCAATCAAGAAAGGTGGTCCATCTTGAGGAGGACAAGATCGTCATCATCTCAAGTGGACCATGCGCAAGGCAAAGGTTTGCCCTTGTTAGGTTTTCTATTTTACCGGTCTCATGGTCGTAGTTGGGAGACCGGGTTATAGGATCGTTTGTCGTACTATCAAGGGGGGCTCTCAAGTTGGTAGCTTGATCGTATCGTTCGTAGAGAGCTCAAACCATTGCATCCTTGCATCATCTCTCTTGGTTCTTGTTTGGTTCTCTTTGTGAGTCTTAGAGCTTATGGTCATCTTGATGACAAGCTCGAGTTCATTGAAAACGGAGTTCACATGCTTCTTCTATTGCGTTTTCGGTTACCGGTCTTATTCGAGGAAGTGTTCTCACCATTTTCTTATGTGACTTTTCTAATTTGCTTCTTATTGTTATTTCTTTCAAGATTGTGTTAGCCCTTGTCGCTAGCTTTCCAACAAACTTGGTTTCGTTAAATTCGGAGTCCGTTTGCAGAAGTTGTGTTAGTTTTGGTGTCCTTATAAAATCTGGAGCGGTACTACCGCTCGTGGGAGCAGTACTACCGCTTGGAGGGGATGTAATTTTTTACTACCGCTCTTGGGAGCGGTACTACCGAGGCTACTTCCGTGGCTACTTCCGCTCCGGACCAAAAACTAGTCACAAGTCCAGCGGTGGTAGGCACGGATGTATTTTTTTGGTACCGCTCGCAAGCAGTAGTACCACTACCCTTAGCGGTAGTACCGCTACCCCTAGCGGTAGTACCATGGGGACGAGCGGTAGTACCGCTCTGTGCGGGCTGTGAGCATATGGTTGGATTTTCCCCACCTATAAAAGGGGGTCTTCTTCCCCAATGAACCTTATCCTTTGAGTTCGTGTTCTTCCCCCATTGTTGACCTTCTTCGAGCTTGCTAACTCTCGATCCCTCCATGGATTCTTGCTAGTATTTGAGGGAAAAGAGAGAGGAGATCTAGATCCACATTTCCACCAATGACTTTCTCATCTATGTGAGGGGAACCCCGTGGATCTAGATCTTGGTGTTCATGGTGTTCTCCTTCTTGTTCTTCCTCTCATTTTCCTCCCTAGCATTAGTTTCTTCGGTGGGATTTGAGAGAAGGACTTGGGCACTCCGTGTGCCCTTGCCATTGCATTTGGTGCATCGGTTTGAGTTCTCCACGGTGATACGTGGAAGTTACAAGTTGAGAAGCTTATTACTCTTGGGTGCTTGGCACCCTTGAGCTTGTTCCCTCTTGGGTGCTTGGGCGCCCTAGACGGTTGGTGGTGTTCGGAGCTCAATCATTGTGGTGTAAAGCTCCGGGCAAGCGTCGGGGTCTCCAATTAGGTTGTGGAGATCGCCCCGAGCAATTTCACGACTGCCAGTGACCGCCCCCAAGGGTTGCCAAAGTGTACGAGTTCGGTGACCGCCCCTAAGGGTTGCCATTTGTACGGGTTCGGTGACCGCCCTCAAGGGTCCCTTAGTGGAATCACGGCATCTTGCATTGTGCGAGGGCGTGAGGAGATTATGGTGGTCCTAGTGGCTTCTTGGGAGCATTGTGCCTCCACATCGCTCCAAATGGAGATTAGCATCCGCAAGGGTATGAGCTTCGGGATACATCGTCGTCTCCGTGTGCCTCGGTTATCTCTTACCCGAGCTCTTTACTTATGCACTTTACTTTGTGATAGCCATATTGTTTCTTGTCATATATCTTGCTATCATCTAGTAGTTTATCTTGCTTAGCATAAGTTGTTGTAGGTTTTGTGCTTTACAAATTAACCGCTAGATTTATTCCGCATTTGTTCAAGCCTAAACCGTAATTATTTTAAAACGCCTATTCACCCCCCTCTAGGCGACATCCACGATCTTTCAGCCGCATCTCCAACTAATGGCAATAAAAATCTGCCAAATCAGCTCATAAGTAAGATACGTAATAAACATTACGTAAGTGTAGCATTTTCTTGAGAGAATGCATGCTATATTTTTAAGAGGCGAAGATATCACATGAGCGACTTCATCAACAAAAAAGGGCAGCGAACCAACCTATAGTTGGATGGTTAGAGGGACTGTGGTACCCCCAGCCCACCAGGTTTCAAATCCTGATGCTCGCATTTATTCCTGGATTTATTTCAGGATTTCCGGCGATGCACATTCAGTGGGAGTGTGTGTGTGTTCATAGGGATGAGTTTATGGCGTGTATATGAGCGCTTGTGTCTGTACTGATGTTAAACAAAAAAAAAGGCCGTATACTAGATTTTTCTTTTCTTGACAATGCCCGCTAGATTTTTAAGAGGCAGAGATATCACATGAGATTGATGAGCAATGAGGGCGGCGGGTAGGAGTGGGATCACAGCTCATGGACGCAAACGGGCCGGGCGCACGCACGCACGCTCCAGCTCCGCTCGCTGACGCCACACGTCACGCCGGACGCCGGACGGGAGGAATAACGAACCTTGGACCATATAAGCACACCCCCGCTCCGTCCATCCGACTCGATCCCCATGATAGATTCTGCTCTGGTTCTGATCCAGTGTGTGTGTGAGCTTCTCCCTTCTTCTGATCGTGTGTGTGAGAGAGAGAGAGCGAGCTTGATTGGTTGACGTGCACATCGACCGGGTGGTCGATCGATCATGGCGATGGCGCAGGGGCAGGGGGCGGCGACGTCGCTGCCGGCGGGGTTCCGGTTCCACCCGACGGACGAGGAGCTCATCCTGCACTACCTCCGCAACCGCGCCGCCGCCGCGCCGTGCCCCGTCCCCATCATCGCCGACGTCGACATCTACAAGTTCGATCCATGGGACCTCCCCTGTACGTTCTTAACCAATCAACCGATCACCGCTGTATGTAGTCCCTGCTCTGCTCACCATGGTTGACTCTGATGATGGAACTGCAGCCCAGGCGGTGTACGGCGACTGTGAGTGGTACTTCTTCAGCCCGCGGGACCGTAAGTACCCCAACGGCATCCGCCCCAACCGCGCCGCCGGGTCCGGCTACTGGAAGGCCACCGGCACCGACAAACCCATCCACGACGCCGCCACCGGCCAGGGCGTCGGCCGTCAAGAAGGCGCTCGTCTTCTACACGGGCCGCCCGCCCAAGGGCACCAAGACGGCCTGGATCATGCACGAGTACCGCCTCGCCGCCGACCCCCTCGCCGCCGCCGTCAACACCTACAAGCCCATCAAGTTCCGCAACGTCTCCATGAGGGTACGTGACCGTGACGTCCATCCCACTTGCTTCGATTAATTCGTCGATCGAGCATGGACTGTCGCTCTCTATCGTTTCGTTACCGGCGTCGGCCATGCCCGTGTTCAACAGTGTCATGCGGCTGGCATGCATGCTATCCTGATCCTCTTCGCGCCACGGCCCACGCGTTTGCTTTGTTGCACGGTTGCACCGGCCGTGCCGTTGCAGCGTTGATCGCTAGAAATGCATCCATCTTTATTTAATGATCGAATTGCCCTCTTAACCTGAGATGACTGTGATTAATAGTATCATATCACATCGATCGAGCTGTACTTCGATGAATGATACCTTGTGAGTGAGCACGAGAGATGCTTAATTTGTTTTCCTCTGCTTTGATTGGAGAAGAGAACAGCTTCGAGATTGATGGGTAGCTAGCTAGTGGCATGGCGTGCAGTTGGATTACTGGAATAGCTAGTGGCAGCCATGATTCGTAGCTTTCGACAGCGATAGGCATGGCGGTACCGGCACCGATATTGATATATGTTGTTCACATGTGTGCAGCTGGATGACTGGGTGCTGTGCCGGATTTACAAGAAGACAGGCCTCGCGTCGCCGATGGTGCCGCCGCTCGCCGACTACGACCACATGGCCGACCACGACGACCTCTCCAGCGGCGGCGCCTTCACCAACGCCACCTGCAGACCCATGATAAGGCAGCAGCACCACCAGCAGTCTCTCGCCGGGAGGCTCCCGACGTTCCCGTCCTTCTCCGAGCTGTTCGACGACTACCAGTTCGCGCAGATCTTGGACATCGACGTCGAGCACGGCGCCACCCACCACCTCGCCGTCCATCCCGCCCTGAACCAGCTCCTCCCCGTCGGCGACAGCAGGCACGTAGTGGAGCCGTCGTACTACGCGCCGTCGTCCTCGTCGCCGGACGCCAGCGGCGGGAGCTCGGGGAAACGCAAGGCGGCGAGCCCGGAAGAACGCGCCACGCACCAGCCGCCGGCCAAGAAGCTCAACGGGTCGTGCTTCGACGCGCCGCCGCAGTCGGCGAATGGCTGGCAGGCCGTGGCGTCCGTGCTGGGCGGCCTCAACGATCACATGCTTCCTCAGTTCTAAGCTGCTCTTCACGGCCCTTCTTCTGGATCTTCAGCATATACGACCTGGTTGTATGCTTCATCTCAGTAAACCCCATCGATCAGATGACACGTGGCTTTGCAAATCTCAAAGCAACCAAGGCCCCCAGACTTATATTCTCCATCACCAAATCCTAGTGGTGATCATAGCATTTCTATGCCATTTATTGGAAAGAAAGGGTTTCTCCCGCGGTCCCGCCCCATTTTATTACAAGTGAGGCACACAAGCACAAAATATTGTTCCCAATTCTCGAGACAAGATAAGTAGCAGGGCCAAATTGACAAGTTTTCTGGTATTTTAAGCAACAAATAGAGCCTACAAGCCAAACAACAGGGGGCAATCATCGACATTACAAATTTAGCTAGAATGGCATCTTGCAAATCCAACGATGGGTTGACATGGAGCTCTCCTCTTCGCCGATCCAGAATGAAGTGCCATCTTTGAAGCAACACATATTGAGAGTCGTCGTGCATGATCATCCATTGGCGCAGCAGAGCGCTAACCCTTGCAAAAAGAACTGGAGCATGAAAATGCATTTCATTAAGCACAGTCCATAAGCTTGACAAGGCAACAACGCATGACAAATTAGGAACAACCATCTTAAATTTAAGCCACATAGCACAAAGATTATCCATAGAATTGGGAAGGGGAAACTGAAAGATCTCAACAATCACATCACTAACAACACGGGCAACAATGCAACCAAACAAAAGGTGTTAGACAGAGTTATGTTCATCACAGAATAAACATGTCAAATCTTCAACATGTTATCTCTTACTTAAATTGTCTCTAGTGAGTATATGATTCCTTTGCCATTTTTGGTCTGTCGAGAATGATGGCGGGCTTCAACCGGACGCCGGCACAACGAGGCGTGGCGGGCTTTCTTCCCCAATATATTTGGAGGAATCCATAGGTGGTGCCTTAAGGATATTGAATGGATTCAAGGATGAATAGCATAAACATGAAGATACATATGCTCTAAACTTTGGTATTGAATGACAATTCCTATGGAGCGTCAAGTGCATTGAGATTTTTGTGAAGATATGTTCCAGAATGATGCATGAAGTATATTGGGTTGATTTGGGAAGAATCCATCGAAAGGCTAAAAAATAAGTCCTCATGGTATCCCCCTTTGGTTACCCCGTGCCCACAGGGTCCGAGGAATTCTCTCTGGACACCCCGTGTGCATGGGCCACCATGCACACGGGGTTAAGTGTTGAACACTATGGATACCCCATGCACACGGGGTCTCTGGCCTCAGTGCCCACGAGGCCTAAAATTTTGCTCTCAGGGTCTCATCTCTAATGTGGATACTAGTTGGTCTTTGGAGATATCTCTTGAAGCCACCAAAATTAATTTCAATGTCTAACCAAATATTCTCAAGGTGAAATTCTTGGAAAATCTCAAAGGTTGACATATTTGGGCTTATAAGGATCAAGGACTTGAGAGAGTAATTAAAGAGAGGAATTCAAGTTATGGTTTCAAGACAAGATCATAATGAGCTCATGCCTTGGGTTTGTGAAGAATTTATTGTGCCTCTCAAGAGATTGTGAGGGTGCATTTAGAGGAGCAAGTGGTGACCAATATGATGTTCGTGGTGAAACTTGATATGCTCATGAAAGAGTCTTCGGTTATCCAGTCTTGAAACAATGAAGTGAAATGAAGAGTTCATTGTGACTTTCAAGAAGCCTAGACAGGCATGAAGTAAAGATGTTGATTGACCAAGATGAAGGTCGAAGATTGTATTTAGATGGTGAACACACAAGCATTGTATCTAGATGGTGAACATATAAGTGCAAATAATGTATCGTGTGGGACAAGTGATCTAGGATATGATAAGTAATTGTGAATTTTGTTTTGTGAACTAACCCATACCATGTGTTTTTTATGTCTATGTGGGTTATGTTTATCATGGGCTTCTATGAGAACAAACATTTCAATTAGTCTATGTGAAGATGACATCAAGTGGTGATGGTCATCGAGAAGTGCAAGTGCAATATGAGCATCTGGAGGTTATATTCTTTGAAGCTTGCAGTCCACATCGTGATAATGTACATGTGAATATGTTCTTAAGTGAAGACTTCCCTCATTGCAATATGTGGAAGCAACTGAAGAATCTTCACCTAGTGATTATGGCCAAGAAAAGGATTTCAACTTAAGGCAAGCATTAACGTTATCATCAAGCTCAAGTAGAATGCACAAGGAAAAGGTATAAATCAGCTAGGTTTCCTAGTTTTACCAGTCTCATGGTGCTTGGTGGGAGACCGGATTATAGGTTTGATAGTTGTGCAATCAAAAGGGGCTTTCAGGCGATTAGCTTGATCAAGTCGTATGTAAAGGGCTCAAACCTTTGCATGTTTTCCATCATTAGTTATTGTTTATCTTTGGTGGTTCTCTATGTGATGACCTTATGATCGTCCATAGTTTGAAAAAGAGCCCAAAATCATCGAAATCGAAGTTCACTGACAAAGTTATGCATGTTTCATTTTATTGATGTGGTTGTCTCTGGGTAGGCCGTTGGCATGGAGTTTCACACTACTAGGGAAAACCCTAGTAGTAGCGCTGGAATTAGAGCTATCAGTAGCGCTTGTACAAGCGCTACCACTAAGGCGCTACAGCTAACTGGTAGCAGTAGCTGTTTTTCCAGCGCTACTGATATGCCTAGTTCGCAGTAGCGCTCGAGTGAAACCAGCGCTACTGATAATAGTAAGTAGCTGTAGCGCTTGTCCTGTCCCCGCGCTGCTGCTGTATCTTTCAACATTTTTTTCTACTTTCTATTGATGTAGAATAGTACCCGTTTCAATATCATTAACCACAATATCAGATATTCATATATAGTCATACAGTAGTCATACAATAACATTAAGCATTATAGGTACTCATATATAGTCAACATGCATCCTCCCACACAGATATGGTTCATACAGTAGCATATATGATAAGCAGTACTAGGTAGCCATACAGCCACACATATATAGCAGTCTACTAGGTAGTCATACAACCACACACATATATAGTTCTAGATGATATCGACGAGGATCATCATCCTCAAGCCTTGGCGGTGGGTGTTCCTGATAGTAATTAGGATGGCCTATCTAACACGAAGATTTTTGCCAACGAGGAAGCTCTTCCACCCAACCAAGCTTAAGTGTGTGCGACCGTCCATGTCCAAGCCGTACGCACAGGTGGTGACGGAGCCTCTTGCGGTAAGGCGTATTCCAGTTGAGCCTTCTTCATCAGGTTCGATACCACAACCAAATGATAGGCTCTTTGGCAATTTCTGAATAAGAAAAACATATCAATTAATAAGGAGCCTCGCACATACTCTTGCAAATATATTTGTACTAAGTATAGATTTCTACACTATCAAAAGGCACAGTACTACATTTCTACTAAGCATGAATTCTACTAATAAGTATGGATTATCTACACTATTAACAGTTCCTTGGATTCTACACCAATAAGCATTTCATCAGACTCTACACTAAGCATATCATTGGGTTCACTAAGCATATCATCAGATAATTTGCATTTGTAAGTATAACAATAAAGCATATCATCAAATTACTAAAGTATAACATACCATGACAAGCCGATCAACCATGGTACTTGTCTGGCGGGTCACGAATGGCACCCCGACAAAGTCAGCATGTGGCGGAATTATGTCCCACAGGTTGCACACTCCTCCTCGCTCAGCCTCATTCTTTGAGCATAGATGGCTTCATCAAGTTGGTCCTCATCACCTTCCTCCGTGTTGACATAAATGACAACCAGCTTGGGTCTTTCTACTCTGAAGGAGAAGCTGATCAACTCACCACCAGTGATACCCATGTGGGCAAGGAAACGGACATTGCATGGGACGATCTGTGTAAAAAATGACACAATACATTAATGCCAATAACACTCAAAACAAAATAGTTGTTACAAGTTTCATATAATTTGTTACCGCCGCATGAAGAGAACTCGGCCGGAAATAGATGCCGAACAGCGTGCCAGTTGCAAGGCTGCTTGCACACCTTGACTTGCACTGTTGGCATGGTGGTGGTGGTGTTGGGCGCTATTTTCCTAAGCAGTATGAGCAAGAAAAACAGAATATGCAGGCTTAGTAACTAAAATTAACATATAAGATGGTATGAGTACATTACATATAACAAGACCTGCCATGCTACTGCTTTCAATCCTAAGATCTAGTAACATATAAGATGATATGAGGTTATGCCATCTAACCTAAACTGAACCACAAGAAATCTAAACCAGTCCAATGATGGAAATATGCCCTAGAGGCAATAATAAAGTTGTTATTTATATTTCCTTATATCATGATAAATGTTTATTATTCATGCTAGAATTGTATTAGTCGGAAATTTAGTACATGTGTGAATACATAGACAAACAGAGTGTCCCTAGTATGCCTCTACTTGACTAGCTCGTTAGTCAAAGATGGTTAAGTTTCCTAACCATAGACATGTGTTGTCATTTGATGAACGAGATCACATCATTAGAGAACAATGTGATGGACAAGACCCATCCGTTAGCTTAGCATTATGATCGTTTAGTTTTACTGCTATTGCTTTCTTCATGACTTATACGTGTTACTGTGACTATGAGATTATGCAACTCCCGAATACCGGAGGAACACCTTGTGTGCTGTCAAACGTCACAACATAACTGGGTGATTATAAAGATGCTCTATAGGTGTCTCCGAAGGTGTTTGTTGAGTTGGCATAGATCCAGATTAGGATTTGTCACTCCGTGTATCGCAGAGGTATCTCTGGGCCCTCTCGGTAATGCACATCACTATAAGCCTTGCAAGCAATGTGACTAATGAGTTAGTTACGGGATGATGCATTACGGAACGAGTAAAGAGACTTGCCGGTAACGAGATTGAACTACGTATGATGATACCGACGGTCGAATCTCGGGCAAGCAACATACCAATGACAAAAGGGAATAACGTATGTTGTTATGCGGTTTGACCGATAAAGATCTTCGTAGAATATGTAGGAGCCAATATGAGCATCCAGGTTCTGCTGTTGGTTATTGACCGGAGATGTGTCTCGGTCATGTCTACATAGTTCTTGAACCCGTAGGGTCCGCGCGCTTAACGTTCGATGACGATTTGCATTATGAGTTATGTGTTTTGGTGATAGAAGTTTGTTCCGAGTCTCGGATGAGATCACGGACATGACGAGGAGTCTCGAAATGGTCGAGAGGTAAAGATTGATATATTGGAAGGTTATATATGGACACCGGAATGGTTTCGAAGAAGATTGGGGATTTTCTGGAGTACCGGGAGGTTACCGGAACCCCCCGGGAAAGTTAATGGGCCTATTTGGCCATAGTGGAGAGAGGGAGGCTGCCACAGGAGGTGGCGCCCCCAAGCCCAATCCGAATCAGACAAGGGGTGGGGGCGCGGCCCCCCTTTCCCTCTCCCTCTCCCACCTTTCCCCTTTCCCCTCTTCGTTAGATGGAAGGAGGGGGCCAAATCCTACTCATGGCGCGCCCCCCTTGGGCCGGTCACCCCAAAGACACAACAGTTGTTTCTTAGCCGTGTGCGGTGCCCCCCTCCACAGTTTACCACCTCGGTCATCACTACAAAAAAATACACTTCCGTGATGATACGTGTTTGTCACAGTAGCTCACGTTTTCTTTCATGCATGTACATCCATGACAATTTTATGACAGAATCAGGATAGTCATACTTGTGCTGTCGTAGAAGTGTTCCATGACATTGCCAAAATTATCATCACGGAAGTATCCACTTCCATGACGATAAATCGCGCTTCATAGAAGTGCTTTCGTCAAAGGTGACCGACACATGGCATTCACCGTAATGAGACACCGTTAAGCTATCGGGTCCAGTTTTGGATCCGATAACCCGTTAACAGCCTGGACAAATGGGAAATTACCACGTGTAAAATTTCGATTGGCCGGAGGAAACACGTGTCATCTCGCCAGTGGGCCAGATAGGCGCCTATGATATGTCGACACGTGCGACGGCCCAGCACTGGACCATTTAGCTTACAAAGGCGACCCGTTTGACTTGGTCAAAAGATAGCGGGTTGGCCCATGAAAAGCGTGTTAACGGTCTCTTCACAAATAGCCCATTTTACGGCCCATCAGGGCCTACACGAAATCGGCCCAACAACGTAATGTGGTCTGTCGAATATAACACCAGCCCATTTCACTTTCGGCCCATGTATGGCCCACGATGTCTTTCGGCCCATATGACACCTTCGTATCTTTAGGCCCTTTAGAGTCCCACGGTGACTCTAGCCCATAATGAACAGTAAATTTCTTTGTACCCGTTAACGGCCCATGATTCACATGGGCCGTTTCCAGCCCGTGTTAGCTTTCAGCCTACTGACGGCTCATACGTTCTTGGGCTCCTTTCCATCCCTCGATTACTTCTGGCCTATTACTGGCCTGTTCCCCTAATGGGCCAAATTCGACCCGTGGCAAGAGTTGGCCCGTTTCTGGCATGTTAACCCATTGCGCCGTTTCCAGCCCGTCCTATATTCTGGACCATTAACGACCCATTATGCCTGTGACAGAATTAAGCCTTTGTTGTCCTCCGGCCTGTTAACGGCTTGTTACCGTGCTGGGCCGATACCAATTACACCCGTTTACGGCCCATGTAGACCCATTTATTCGATGGCCCGAGGCCCACCGATTCTACGAATGTGTTGGAGGCCCATTTAAAGACGGTCCGTAGGAGGCCCATGGATCCTACGGCCCGTAGCAGGGTTAAGGTTACCACGGTCCGTATATGGCCCATGGTTGTTGCGGCCACTAGCAAACCAGGGAAAAAGAAGACTAGGAAATAAATTGCCTGAAACTGACGCTAGGCTATTAAGGCGATTGCACAGATTACATCCACTTGGCATCATAGATCGCCACCAGTGCAAATATAGGGAACACCCTACACTATACAAAAATGGCTTGCTGTTTTCTTTAACCGGTGGCTGGACGTTAAGAACAAATTTTATATCGCAACAAAACAAATTACAACTATAAAACAAAAGGAAGGTTGGCATAAAAGTTAACAGTTTGGCAGATAAATGCACCACCAGAAGTTTAGAAGCTCAGTTCATTTGACCTGAGTGTTATGTTTTCATGCTGTATTGTCCGATGGAGCACCATAACCTTCGCCTTCATTTCTTCTAGGCTCCTGAACAACATAACAAATATCTGATAGTCTCGTTTCAAAACCATGCATATCTTGGCGACATCGAACAATGTCTGTCCTTGTTTCACAAAGGGTCTCTGTTAGGGAACGGACTTGTGTCTGGAGCGCAGATATAACATTGTTTTGAGCTTGCATATCTTGATCATGAGGCAGTTTGGACGAGATTGCCTTAACAACCAACCCAGTATTACGCAGGAACGTGCTTTTGGCACTGTTAGTGGACAGTACTGACCCACTGCAGCAAGAGCTGACATTGCGGTTATAGTTGCCTCGCCACCTTTTTTTTCCAGCTTGCTGAAAAGTTGAGTTTTTACATTAGTAGTACCAGAACAGAAGATATTAAGGAGGCAACAAAACCAAACAAAATAGCTTTGGTCTAAGAACTTATTCTAGTGAACCCATGTAAAATATTAGTTGTATTTTACTGCAAAGTACATAATAAAACCAGGTTCCAAACATATGACCATGTAGCATGGCTAATGTATTGTCTATTTCTTCACATTGTATTGACAGCTAAGGATAAAGAGACAAAGTTTATAATACGGTAAGCATAGTGTGACATCATTCATATCACGAAACAACTGAGAACAGACAAACAGGCAATTGTAACGTTGTGTGGGCAAGTCCAGCACGGAACTAGATTACAGGTCAAGATCAAAGGAACATCACTCCTCTCTTTTAAACCTTGTAAGGTGCAATGATACGCTAAGACAATTTTGTATAAAATTGAAAAGTAATAGACATTGGCTGCAAACCATGCAGTTCAAGGCACAAGTCAGAGTAAGTAGTAGTTAAAAGGCATGAGGATTAAGGACTTACAACAACGACTTTGACTGGTGTAGTCATGCCCTTCGTCTTGCTGGTGTGACAGTCCTTGAAGATTTCCACAGCATTTGGTTCAGGTACTTTTTGGTCCTTGCGGGCTTTCCTCTGCATTTGGAACAAGTCAATATAGATCTGATAATATGGTACAACGAAAAGAGTGAAACAACAGCTAATTACAAGAGCCTCGCAGTGTGCAATATAGCTACGAGATCCTGTCGTCTATTGGAATTTCACTTTCGTACGGTTGGCCTTGTTCTTTGAACAATTCACCTACAAGAAGATAGATTTGTGTGGCACATGCGTAAATAGGACTTCAACATGTGATCGGATCACATATATATAATGTACCTGGTACTTCGGATCAGACTAGTGTTTAACGAGGCCTCTCCAGTCTTCATCCGATATATTTTCCACTAGAGATGTTTGGGCAAGTTCACTGTTAGCCTTGCCTTCAAAGTGAGTTTTCCTCAAGTTATACTGATACTGTCACAGAGCAGACTTGAAAACATGGGTGCAAGCTTGTCTGGTTGCATCATCTTGGCTATCCAACTTGAATGTCATCTGTTGAAAATTATGGGAGTCTCATTATCAGCAACCTAGAAAGTATTGGACAGAGCAAGACAATATTACTAGTTTCCATACATAACCATACTTACAGAAAAATGGTCGAGGAAGGTGTTGAACTGGGTTTCGTCTTTGTCATTCCTATACTGAATCCATGTTGGGAGGATACGTACATGACAGCTAACGACAACCGCTGCCTCTGATACTAACTTGGCTGACTCTGTAGCATCACGTGGCCTTTTTAAACCTGCCTCAAAACGGATCTCCATTCTTCCTTCTCTAGATTTAGTTAACCTATCGAGCATTATCCCTGATGTTTGTTTCCTCTTGCACCTAGGTGCTAGTCCAACAACGAACATAGGAAGTGTTAGTGTACATGAAACTGTGAGACTACATATAAAGAAGCATGCAACTGTAACTTGACTCCAGCAACTACCTTCTTGCTGTTGAAGCTCATAAAGTTCATCTGATCTTGCCAACTCATCTTGTGTCAAGAGTGCTTCGGAAGTAGTGTCAGGTGGCAAGGGAGCTTGGGAACGTGCTATTAGCTGAGTTGACCAATGAATAAATCGTGAAGCTGGTGGTACTTTGGAAGGTGTTGCAACAACTAGGGTTGTCTCTGCTTGCTTGGTGACAGCTATTTGTTTCTGTTTGGCTTGTTCTACAGCTCGTGTAGCACGGGATACCCTGTCGGTACCAGCAGAATCTGCAGGATTCTTCCGCTTTCCTTTCCCTGTCGTTCTGTGTTGCTTCCTCTTTATCTGTGCCATGTTAAGTCAAGCCAACAAGAAAAACAAATAACAATTTAGTTCTTCAGAACAAATTGATGCGTGATACAGACGAACTGAACTTTGATGTTAGACAACTACATGATAGGAGGATGTAATATGTACGAAAAACAGGACGGCATGAGATAACCAGAATTGTGATGTGTAAACTAAGCAGAAGACATTTCACTAAATTAGAAGCAATGCAATGGAAGGTAGACACCATATGAAAGATGCTACAAATATCGCTCTGCCAAGTTAACAATATCACACTCCCAAGCTAGAGAAAGCACCTCGGATGCCGGTTTCGCCGGAAGACCGCCATCAGTCCCTGCCTTATTTTTTCCTTCCTCTTTCTTAATTGTATTGCCTTGTCAAGTCAAACCCACAAGAAAAATGAATAAAAATTCATTTTTCAGAACTCACTGATGCAGGATGCTGACGAGCACTACTTTAATGTAAGGCGACCGCATGATAGGACGATTGAATGTGTAAGAAAAAAGGACAGCATTGCATATTCACAACTATGATGTGTAAACTAAGCAGAAGGAATTTCAACAAATTAGAAGCAATGAGAGCTAGACACCATATGAAAGATGCAACGAATATCACTCTACCAAGTTAAAACTGTCTCGTCATAAGTGCCATTTCAACAAATTAGAAGTAGTACAAGCTAGAAAAGAATGCGAGATGTAACCTATATCACACTCCCATGTCAAACATGTCTTATGATAAGTGATTGTTGCAGGTTACACAACAGTAGTACTCTGATGTAAGAACATGGTGTGATAGACATATATTGTATGTTCTATAAAGAGGAACATGTGTCTTAGTCACAAGTATAATGTGTAAAGTAAGCAGATGAAATTCAACAAAATTAGAAGTAATATAAGCTAGACATCATACATAACATGCAACCACATATAACAGTGCCAAGTTAGAGGGAGCACCTGTGATGGTGCACTAGGGGAGACGTGCTCATCACCAACACAACTACGTTGAGTGTCTATGCATGTGTTGTCTTTGAAATCGTCTTGGGGGGATGGAGGAGTAGAATCTGTAGAGGCCCTCCGTTTGGAAGGAGCACCTTCATCCGCTGCCTTGCTAACTTCCTTCCACTTTATTGATTTTGAATTGTCAAGTAAAACCGACAAGAAAAAGCAATAAAATTCACTCTTCAGAACTCATTCGTGCATGATACTGACAATCACTACTTTGATGTAAGGCAAACACATGATTCCAGGATGGAATAATACGAAAAACAGGACAACATGGCATATTCACAACTGTTTGTGTAAACTAAGCAGAAACCATTTCAACAAATAAGAAGCAATGCAAGCTAGACACCACATGAAAGATGCAACCAATATGACTCTGCCAAGTTAAAAGCGTCCCATCATAAATGACATTTCAACAAATTAGAAGCAGCACATGATATAAATCATATGAAAGATGCAACTAATATCACACTGCATATACTGAAGGTGTCTCGTCATATTGATTTATGCGGCATACAAAAAATAGTTTTATGTAAGGACATGCTTAATAGACAGATGTACTATGTACTAAAAACAGGAAGGCATGTCACGTTAACAGGTATAATGTATAAACTAAGCAGAATAGCAGATGCAATTTAACCAGATTACAAGAATTACAATCTAGACACCATATGCAACATGCAACCACATATCACGCTGCCAAGTTAGAGCAAGCACCTCCGATGCTAGTGTGGGGGAAATGCGGTAATCAACTATAGAGTTACGTTCACTATCTTCATCTAGCCTTGCTGTTTCTTGATAATCATGTGGGGAGGCTGACGCTGCATTCTTTAAATGAGGATATTTTATCACAGTAGTCCACTGGCCTAACTGCCTCATCATAAGTGATTGATGAGGGATACACAAGACCATTAGTTTGATGTAAGAACATTATTAGCCCTGACTAGCTATTTGTCTTCTGGTGCTCCCGGGATGGTGGTTCATGTAAAAATATCTTTCCTTATCTTGATAAAGACCGTCTTCGGCCTTTCGAATACAAGCTAGACACCATATGCAACATCCAACCACATGTGACACTGATACGTCTCCAACGTATCTATAATTTTTTATTGTTCCATGCTATTATATTATCTGTTTTGGATTATTAATGGGCTTTATTATACACTTCTATATTATTTTTGGGACTAACCTACTAACCAAAGGCCCAGTGCAAATTGCTGTTTTTTGCCTATTTCGGTGTTTCGCAGAAAAGGATTATCAAACGGAGTCCAAACGGAATGAAACCTTCGGGAGAGTTACTTTTGGAACAAACGCAATCACGGAGACTTGGAGTGGACGTCAAGAAAGAAACGAGGAGGCCACGAGGAAGGAGGGCACGCCCAGGGGGTAAGCGCACCCCCACCCTCATGGGCCCCTCGTGGCTCCCCTAACCGACTTCTTTCGCCTATATATACTCATATACCCCGAAAACATCCGAGAGCACCACGAAACCCTCTTTCCACTGCCACAACCTTCTATACCCGTGAGATCCCATCTTGGGGCCTTTTTCGGCGCTCCGCCGGGGGGGCGGGGAATCGATCACGGAGGGATTCTACATCAACACCATAGCCTCTCCGATGATGTGTGAGTAGTTTACCACAGACCTTTGGGTCCATAGTTATTAGCTAGATGGCTTCTTCTCTCACTTTGGATCTCAATACAAAGTTCTCCTCGGTCTTCTTGGAGATCTATTCGATGTAATTCTTTTTGCGGTGTGTTTGTCTAGATCCGATGAATTGTGGGTTTATGATCAACATTATCTATGAACAATATTTGAATATCCTCTTAATTCTTTTATGTATGATTTGTTATCTTTGCAAGTCTCTTTGAATTATCAGTTTGGTTTGGCCTACTAGATTGATGTTTCTTGCAATGGGAGAAGTGCCTAGCTTTGGGTTCAATCTTGCGGTGTCCTTTCCCAGTGACAACAGGGGCAGCAAGGCAAGCACTGTATTGTTGCCATCGAGGATAAAAAGATGGGGTTTATATCATATTGCTTGAGTTTATCCCTCTACATCATGTCATCTTGCCTAATGCGTTACTCTGTTCTTATGAACTTAATACTCTAGATGCATGCTGGATAGCGGTCGATGTGTGGAGTAACAGTAGTAGATGCAGAATCGTTTCGGTCTACTTGTCGCGGACATGATGCCTGTATACATGATCATGCCTAGATATTCTCATAACTATGCACTTTTCTATCAATTGCTCGACAGTAATTTGTTCACCCACCGTAATACTTATGCTATCTTGAGAGAAGCCACTAGTGAAACCTATGGCCCCCGGGTCTATTTTCCATCATATAAGTTTCCAATCTATTTTACTTTGCAATCTTTACTTTCAATCTTTATCATAAAAAATACCAAAAATATTAATCTTATTATCTCTATTAGATCTCACTTTTGCAAGTGGCCGTGAAGGGATTGACAACCCCTTTATCGCGTTGGTTGCAAGGTTCTTATTTGTTTGTATAGGTACGAGGCAACTTGCGTGTAGTCTCCTACTGGATTGATACCTTGGTTCTCAAAAACTGAGGGAAATACTTACGCTACTTTGCTGCATCATCCTTTCCTCTTCAAGGGAAAACCAACGCAGTGCTCAAGAGGTAGCAGACACCGTGAAGTTAAACTAAGCAGAATAGCACATGCAATTTAACCAGATTAGAAGAATTACAATCTAGACACCATATGCAACATGCAACCACATATCACGCTGCCAAGTTAGAGCAAGCACCTGCAATGCTAGTGTAGGGGAAATGCAGTAATCAACTATAGAGCTACGTTCACTTTCTTCATCTAGCCTTGCTGTTTCTTGAGAATCATGTGGGGAGGCTGACGCTGCATTCTTTAAATGAGGATCTTTTATCACAGTAGTCCACTGGCGTGACTGCCTCATCATAAGTGATTGATGAGGGATACACAAGAACATTAGTTTGATGTAAGAACATTGTTAATAGACAGATGTACTAGTATGTACCAAAAACAGGAAGGCGTGTCATATTCAAAGGTATAGTGTGTAAGCTAAGCAGATGCAATTTAACCAAATTGGAAGCAATACAAGCTAGACATCCAGCTGGAGTGGTGAGCATTATCATCTAGGACCTGAGAGCCTGGTGGGAGGCGGGCTGCTTCGCCACCATCGTGGCTTTTTAGTTGGCTACCACGTGATGCATGTCTGTGCTGGGCTTGTCATTGGCTCGGCCAGTGCCCTGACTAGCTATTTGTTTTCAGGTGCTCCCGGGATGGTGGTTCATGTAAAAAATATCTTTCCTTATCTTGATAAAGACCGACTTCGGCCTTTCGAATACAAGCTAGACACCATATGCAACATCCAACCACATGTGACACTGATACGTCTCCAACGTATCTATAATTTTTTATTGTTCCATGCTATTATATTATGTGTTTTGGATTATTAATGGCTTTATTATACACTTCTATATTATTTTTGGGACTAACCTACTAACCAAAGGCCCAGTGCAAATTGCTGTTTTTTTGCCTATTTCAGTGTTTCGCAGAAAAGCATTATCAAACGGAGTCCAAACGGAATGAAACCTTTGGGAGAGTTACTTTTGGAACAAACGCAATCAAGGAGACTTGGAGTGGACGTCAAGAAAGAAACGAGGAGGCCACGAGGAAGGAGGGCACGCCCAGGGGGGTAGGCGCGCCCCCACCCTCGTGGCTCCCCTAACCGACTTCTTTCGCCTATATATACTCATATACCCCGAAAACGTCCGAGAGCACCACGAAACCCTCTTTCCACCACCACAACCTTCTGTACCCGTGAGATCCCATCTTGGGGCCTTTTCCGGCGCTCCGCCGGGGGGGCGGGCAATCGATCACGGAGGGCTCCTACATCAACACCATAGCCTCTCCGATGATGTGTGAGTAGTTTACCACAGACCTTCGGGTCCATAGTTATTAGCTAGATGGCTTCTTCTCTCTCTCTCTGGATCTCAATACAAAGTTCTCCTCGGTCTTCTTGGAGATCTATTCGATGTAATTCTTTTTGCGGTGTGTTTGTCGAGATCCGATGAATTGTGGGTTTATGATCAACATTATCTATGAACAATATTTGAATATCCTCTTAATTATTTTATGTATGATTTGTTATCTTTGCAAGTCTCTTCGAATTATCAGTTTGGTTTGGCCTACTAGATTGATGTTTCTTGCAATGGGAGAAGTGCCTAGCTTTGGGTTCAATCTTGCGGTGTCCTTTCCCAGTGACAACAGGGGCAGCAAGGCATGCATTGTATTGTTGCCATCGAGGATAAAAAGATGGGGTTTATATCATATTGCTTGAGTTTATCCCTCTACATCATGTCATCTTGCCTAATGCGTTACTCTGTTGTTACGAACTTAATACTCTAGATGCATGCTGGATCGCGGTCCATGTGTGGAGTAATAGTAGTAGATGCAGAATCGTTTCGGTCTACTTGTCGCGGACATGATGCCTATATACATGATCATGCCTAGATATTCTCATAACTATGCACGTTTCTATCAATTGCTCGACAGTAATTTGTTCACCCACCGTAATACTTATGCTATCTTGAGAGAAGCCACTAGTGAAACCTATGGCCCCCGGGTCTATTTTCCATCATATAAGTTTCCAATCTATATTACTTTGCAATCTTTACTTTCAATCTTTATCATAAAAAATACCAAAAATATTTCTCTTATTATCTCTATCAGATCTCACTTTTGCAAGTGGCCGTGAAGGGATTGACAACCCCTTTATCGCGTTGGTTGCAAGGTTCTTATTTGTTTGTATGGGTACGAGGCGACTTGCATGTAGTCTCCTACTGGATTGATACCTTGGTTCTCAAAAACTGAGGGAAATACTTACGCTACTTTGCTGCATCACCTTTCCTCTTCAAGGGAAAACCAACGCAGTGCTCAAGAGGTAGCAGACACCGTGAAGTTAAACTAAGCAGAATAGCACATGCAATTTAACCAGATTAGAAGAATTACAATCTAGACACCATATGCAACATGCAACCACATATCACGCTGCCAAGTTAGAGGAAGCACCTGCGATGCTAGTGTAGGGGAAATGCAGTAATCAACTATAGAGCTACGTTCACTATCTTCATCGAGCCTTGCTGTTTCTTGAGAATCATGTGGGGAGGCTGACGCTGCATTCTTTAAATGAGGATCTTTTATCATAGTAGTCCACTGGCCTGACTGCCTCATCATAAGTGATTGATGAGGGTTACACAAGAACATTAGTTTGATGTAAGAACATTGTTAATAGACAGATGTACTAGTATGTACCAAAAACAGGAAGGCGTGTCATATTCAAAGGTATAGTGTGTAAGCTAAGCAGATGCAATTTAACCAAATTGGAAGCAATACAAGCTAGACATCTGGCTGGAGTGGTGAGCATTATCATCTAGGACCTGAGAGCCTGGTGGGAGGCGGGCTGCTTCGCCACCATCGTGACTTTTTAGTTGGCTACCACGTGATGCATGTCTGTGCTGGGCTTGTCACTGGCTCGGCCAGTGCCCTGACTAGCTATTTATCTTCTCGTGCTCCCGGGATGGTGGTTCATGTAAATAATATCTTTCCTTATCTTGATAAAGACCGACTTCGGCCTTTCGAATACAATGTAGACACCATATGCAACATCCAACCACATGTGACACTGATACGTCTCCAACGTATCTATAATTTTTTATTGTTCCATGCTATTATATTATCTGTTTTGGATTATTAATAGGCTTTATTATACACTTTTATATTATTTTTGGGACTAACCTACTAACGAAAGGCCCAGTGCAAATTGCTGTTTTTTTGCCTATTTCAGTGTTTCGCAGAAAAGCATTATCAAACGGAGTCCAAACGGAATGAAACCTTTGGGAGAGTTACTTTTGGAACAAACGCAACCGACGAGACTTGGAGTGGACGTCAAGAAAGAAACGAGAAGGCCACGAGGAAGGAGGGCACGCCCAGGGGGTAGGCGCGCCCCCACCCTCGTGGGCCCCTCGTGGCTCCCCTGACCGACTTCTTTCGCCTATATATACTCATATACCCCGAAAACATCCGAGAGCACCACGAAACCCTCTTTCCACCGCCACAACCTTCTGTACCCGTGAGATCCCATCTTGGGGCCTTTTCCGGCGCTCCGCCAGGGGGGGGGGGGAATCGATCACGGAGGGCTTCTACATCAACACCATAGCCTCTCCGATGATGTGTGAGTAGTTTACCACAGACCTTCGGGTCCATAGTTATTAGCTAGATGGCTTCTTCTCGCTATTTGGATCTCAATACAAAGTTCTCCTCGGTCTTCTTGGATATCTATTCGATGTAATTCTTTTTGCGTTGTGTTTGTCGAGATCCGATGAATTGTGGGTTTATGATCAAGATTATCTATGAACAATATTTGAATATCCTCTTAATTCTTTTATGTATGATTTGTTATCTTTGCAAGTCTCTTCGAATTATCAATTTGGTTTGGCCTACTAGATTGATGTTTCTTGCAATGGGAGAAGTGCCTAGCTTTGGATTCAATCTTGCGGTGTCCTTTCCCAGTGACAACAGGGGCAGCAAGGCACGCATTGTATTGTCGCCATCGAGGATAAAAAGATGGGGTTTATATCATATTGCTTGAGTTTATCCCTCTACATCATGTCATCTTGCCTAATGCGCTACTCTGTTGTTACGAACTTAATACTCTAGATGCATGCTGGATAGCGGTCGATGTGTGGAGTAATAGTAGTAGATGCAGAATCGTTTCGGTCTACTTGTCGCGGACATGATGCCTATATACATGATCATGCCTAGGTATTCTCATAACTATGCACTTTTCTATCAATTGCTCGACAGTAATTTGTTCACCCACCGTAATACTTATGCTATCTTGAGAGAAGCCACTAGTGAAACCTATGGCCCCCGGGTCTATTTTCCATTATATTAGTTTCCAATCTATTTTACTTTGCAATCTTTACTTTCAATCTTTATCATAAAAAATACCAAAAAAATTAATCTTATTATCTCTATCAGATCTCACTTTTGCAAGTGGCCGTGAAGGGATTGACAACCCCTTTATCGCGTTGGTTGCAAGGTTCTTATTTGTTTGTATGGGTACGAGGCGACTTGCGTGTAGTCTCCTACTGGATTGATACCTTGGTTCTCAAAAACTGAGGGAAATACTTACGCTACTTTGCTGCATCACCTTTCCTCTTCAAGGGAAAACCAACGCAGTGCTCAAGAGGTAGCAGACACCGTGAAGTTAAACTAAGCAGAATAGCACATGCAAATTAACCCGATTAGAAGAATTACAATCTAGACACCATATGGAACATGCAACCACATGTCACGCTACCAAGTTACAGCAAGCACATGCGATGCTAGTGTAGGGGAAATGCAGTAATCAACTATAGAGCGACGTTCACTATCTTCATCTAGCCTTGCTGTTTCTTGAGAATCATGTGGGGAGGCTGACGCTGCATTCTTTAAATGAGGATCTTTTATCATAGTAGTCCACTGGCCTGACTGCCTCATCATAAGTGATTGATGAGGGATACACAAGAACATTAGTTTGATGTAAGAACATTGTTAATAGACAGATGTACTAGTATGTACCAAAAACAGGAAGGCGTGTCATATTCAAAGGTATAGTGTGTAAGCTAAGCAGATGCAATTTCACCAAATTGGAAGCAATACAAGCTAGACATCCGGCTGGAGTGGTGAGCATTATCATCTAGGACCTGAGAGCCTGGTGGGAGGCGGGCTGCTTCGCCACCATCGTGGCTTTTTAGTTGGCTACCACGTGATGCATGTCTGTGCTGGGCTGGTCACTGGCTCGGCCAGTGCCCTGACTAGCTATTTATCTTCTCGTGCTCCCGGGATGGTGGTTCATGTAAATAATATCTTTCCTTATCTTGATAAAGACCGACTTCGGCCTTTCGAATACAATGTAGACACCATATGCAACATCCAACCACATGTGACATTGATACGTCTCCAACGTATCTATAATTTTTTATTGTTCCATGCTATTATATTATCTGTTTTGGATTATTAATAGGCTTTATTATACACTTTTATATTATTTTTGGGACTAACCTACTAACGAAAGGCCCAGTGCAAATTGCTGTTTTTTTTGCCTATTTCAGTGTTTCACAGAAAAGCATTATCAAACGGACTCCAAACGGAATGAAACCTTCGGGAGAGTTACTTTTGGAACAAACGCAACCGAGGAGACTTGGAGTGGACGTCAAGAAAGAAACGAGGAGGCCACGAGGAAGGAGGGCACGCCCAGGGGGTAGGCGCGCCCCCACCCTCGTAGGCCCCTCGTGGCTCCCCTGACCAACTTCTTTCGCCTATATATACTCATATACCCCAAAAACATCCGAGAGCACCACGAAACCCTCTTTCCACCGCCACAACCTTCTGTACCCGTGAGATCCCATCTTGGGGCCTTTTCCGGCGCTCCGCCAGGGGGGGGGGATCGATCACGGATGGCTTCTACATCAACACCATAGCCTCTCCGATGATGTGTGAGTAGTTTACCACAGACCTTCGGGTCCATAGTTATTAGCTAGATGGCTTCTTCTCGCTATTTGGATCTCAATACAAAGTTCTCCTCGGTCTTCTTGGAGATCTATTCGATGTAATTCTTTTTGCGTTGTGTTTGTCGAGATCCGATGAATTGTGGGTTTATGATCAAGCTTATCTATGAACAATATTTGAATATCCTCTTAATTCTTTTATGTATGATTTGTTATCTTTGCAAGTCTCTTCGAATTATCAGTTTGGTTTGGCCTACTAGATTGATGTTTCTTGCAATGGGAGAAGTGCCTAGCTTTGGGTTCAATCTTGCGGTGTCCTTTCCCAGTGAGAACAGGGGCAGCAAGGCACGCATTGTATTGTCGCCATCGAGGATAAAAAGATGGGGTTTATATCATATTGCTTGAGTTTATCCCTCTACATCATGTCATCTTGCCTAATGCGTTACTCTGTTGTTACGAACTTAATACTCTAGATGCATGCTGGATAGCGGTCGATGTGTGGAGTAATAGTAGTAGATGCAGAATCGTTTCGGTCTACTTGTCGCGGACATGATGCCTATATACATGATCATGCCTAGATATTCTCATAACTATGCACTTTTCTATCAATTGCTCGATAGTAATTTGTTCACCCACCGTAATACTTATGCTATCTTGAGAGAAGCCACTAGTGAAACCTATGGCCCCCGGGTCTATTTTCCATCATATAAGTTTCCAATCTATTTTACTTTGCAATCTTTACTTTCAATCTTTATCATAAAAAATACCAAAAATATTTCTCTTATTATCTATATCAGATCTCACTTTTGCAAGTGGCCGTGAAGGGATTGACAACCCCTTTATCGCGTTGGTTGCAAGGTTCTTATTTGTTTGTATAGGTACGAGGCGACTTGCGTGTAGTCTCCTACTAGATTGATACCTTGGTTCTCAAAAACTGAGGGAAATACTTACGCTACTATGTTGCATCACCCTTTCCTCTTCAAGGGAAAAGCAACGCAGTGCTCAAGAGGTAGAAGAATTACAATCTAGACACCAGATGGAACATGCAACCACATATCACGCTACCAAGTTAGAGCAAGCACATGCGATGCTAGTGTAGGGGAAATGCAGTAATCAACTAGCCTTGCTGTTTCTTGAGAATCATGTGGGGAGGCTGGCGCTGCATTCTTTAAATGAGGATCTTTTATCATAGTAGTCCACTGGCCTTACTGCCTCATCATAAGTGATTGATGAGGGATACACAAGAACATTAGTTTGATGTAAGAACATTGTTAATAGACAGATGTACTAGTATGTACCAAAAACATGAAGGCGTGTCATATTCAAAGGTATAGTGTGTATGCCAAGCTGATGCAATTTAACCAAATTGGAAGCAATACAAGCTAGACATCCGGCTGGAGTGGTGAGCATTATCATCTAGGGACCTGAGAGCCTGGTGGGAGGCGGGCTGCTTCGCCACCATCGTGGCTTTTTAGTTGGCTACCACGTGATGCATGTCTGTGCTGGGCTTGTCACTGGCTCGGCCAGTGCCCTGACTAGCTATTTGTCTTCTGGTGCTCCCGGGATGGTGGTTCATGTAAAAAATATCTTTCCTTATCTTGATAAAGACCGACTTCGGCCTTTCGAATACAAGCTAGACACCATATGCAACATCCAACCACATGTGACACTGATACATCTCCAACGTATCTATAATATTTTATTGTTCCATGCTATTATATTATCTGTTTTGGATTATTAATGGGCTTTATTATACACTTTTATATTATTTTTGGGACTAACCTACTAACCAAAGGCCCAGTGCAAATTGTTGTTTTTTTGCCTATTTCAGTGTTTCGTAGAAAAGCGTTATCAAACGGAGTCCAAATGGAATGAAACCTTCGGGAGAGTTACTTTTGGAACAAAGGCAATCGAGGAGACTTGGAGTGGATGTCAAGAAAGAAACTAGGAGGCTACGAGGAAGGAGGGCACGCCCAGGGGGGTAGGCGCGCCCTCACCCTCGTGGCTCCCCTGACCGACTTCTTTCGCCTATATATACTCATATACCCCAAAAACATCCGAGAGCACCACGAAACCCTCTTTCCACCGCCACAACCTTCTGTACCCGTGAGATCCCATCTTGGGGCCTTTTCCGGCGCTCCGCCGGGGGGGGGGGGGAATCGATCACGGAGGGCTTCTACATCAACACCATAGCCTCTCCGATGATGTGTGAGTAGTTTACCACAGACCTTCGGGTCCATAGTTATTAGCTAGATGGCTTCTTCTCTCTATTTGGATCTCAATACAAAGTTCTCCTCGGTCTTCTTGGAGATCTATTCGATGTAATTCTTTTTGCGTTGTGTTTGTCCAGATCCGATGAATTGTGGGTTTATGATCAAGATTATCTATGAACAATATTTGAATATCCTCTTAATTCTTTTATGTATGATTTGTTATCTTTGCAAGTCTCTTCGAATTATCAGTTTGGTTTGGCCTACTAGATTGATGCTTCTTGCAATGGGAGAAGTGCCTAGCTTTGGGTTCAATCTTGCGGTGTCCTTTCCCAGTGACAACAGGGGCAGCAAGGCAAGCATTGTATTGTTGCCATCAAGGATAAAAAGATGGGGTTTATATCATATTGCTTGAGTTTATCCCTCTACATCATGTCATCTTGCCTAATGCGTTACTCTGTTCTTATGAACTTAATAATCTAGATGCATGCTGGATAGCGGTCGATGTGTGGAGTACTAGTAGTAGATGCAGAATCGTTTCGGTCTACTTGTCGCGGACATGATGCCTGTATACATGATCATGCCTAGATTGTAGCGACCAGACCTCAAATGGTCTGTGCTGCTGTGCACCAGTGTCATCCCTGGATCAGTAATGCTGACACGCACAGTACAAATGGAGGATTTATAACAGAGTAGCAATCACACACTTATTACATCGAATATCTCCAAAGAGATTAAGTATGATAAACATGGCTTAAGG
Source organism: Triticum aestivum (assembly GCF_018294505.1). Taxonomy (NCBI): domain Eukaryota; kingdom Viridiplantae; phylum Streptophyta; class Magnoliopsida; order Poales; family Poaceae; genus Triticum; species Triticum aestivum. Next base: position 56,837,051 of record NC_057799.1, read on the forward strand.
CCATCTAATAACGATAACAGCGGAAGACTTGGAAGATAAGTGAGTCCATCAACTCCAGCGGCATCACTGAGTATAAGACCACGACCTAAGGCACCTTACTCGTCGTCTGAAAAGTCTGCAACATGAAACGTTGCAGCCCGAAAATGGGTCAGCACATAGGATATGCTGGCAAAGTAACACATAGAGAATAATGAAAAATAACAATGCTATACTACATGCATATATGGCTGGTGGAAAGCTCTATGGTTACAGTTTTGCGAAGAAGCCAATTTTATCCTACTTCAAAGGAATAAATTTTATTTAACTATCATGGTGGTTGTGAAACATTGAGATGGTTGACAGCATCTCAATCCCAATTAAAAAGTCATCAATAACCCAACAAAATTAATTAGAAGTAACATAGTGTTGAGATTCACATGATAATCCAAGTACTAGATACTCAAGTTGTCCATAACCGGGGACACGGCTAATCATGATCAGTTTGTACACTCTGCAGAGGTTTGTGCACTTTTCCCCACAAGACTTGATCTCCTCCGTTGGATTACTCACACTACATGGTGTTTGAGTAACGGATGACCAAGACACAGTCTTTCAGAAGTGTTTGCACCTTACGTATGGGGAGACAGTTACACCTACTTTCCCCTACATCTGCTAGTCTACCGCTGTAAGAGTTCACACAACTTAGTCAACTATGCTAGAGCCCATAATAGCTTGCGGCTGCACACGGAAGTTTCTAGCATGAATAATCTCATGATCCCTTTGAACCTGGGTGGCGGTCCAAAAGAAAAACAGGCAATCCTGGAATACCCAGGTACATCAATCCACCCAGATGTGAGTTTAAGTTGCCACCTTAGGTAAACCATTAATTAACAATCTCACATCTGTCATGAATTTCACTCAAACCCAATCCACGTCTACGAGCATAGCATGGCAATCATAAAAGCAACGTAGAAGTAACTCCCAAGGGTTTGAATAGAAAACAGGTAATAGGTACTACCTCAACTACTTCCCAATACCCACAATTTAATTAGATCCTAATCATGCAAGTGTTTGAGGAAAACAGATCTAATGCAATAAAACTGGGTATGAAAGGTATATGATCAAAGTGTTACTTGCCTTGCTGATGATCCGCAAAACATAGCGATTCGAAGTAACAAGCGGCACACTCCGGGTACTCTATCGCAAACAAACAAACATACAATCAGTACTCATCTAATGCACAGGTAAAACTCGAATGAAAAATCCAACCAGAAAGTTCAACTTAAGACCTCCGGTTTGCAAAAAGAATCAACTCGAAAGAAGCAACGAAAGTCAAACTGCGAAAGAAAGAAGCTTCGTTTGCTAATCTGGATCTAGGTCAAATTTTACTATAGCAAAAACTTGTTTGAGTAGGTTAAACAGAAAGAGAATTTCGAGACAAAACTCTAGGCGCTTGAATCGCCTGATTCCGATAAACGAGCGAGAAGTTAAACAGGATTGAAGATTCGATCAGAAATCGAATCTGAGATAATCGCAGAAAAATCCGATGAAAAAGAAAAACGGACGAACGGTTAAAGAACGGACATTCGTTAACAGAGAAAAATCGACGAACGCGTTCGTTAAAACGAACGGTTCGGTGAACGCTCGCAAAATAATAAAACCGAAAAAAACCGATCTAGGGTTTTTTTAAACGAAGAGGGTTTTTTTTAAACAAAACCGGCAAAGGTCAACGGCGGCGGGCAGTACCTCGTCGGGCTCCGGCGAGGGGCTCCGGCGGGGCTCCGGCTCGGGCGGCGAGGGGCGCGGGGTGCAGGGTGCGGGGCTCGGGGGCGGCGGCTCCGGCGGCTCCCGGCGGCGGCGGCGGGGAGGCAAACGGCGGCGGCGGCGGGGCGAGATGCGGGCGGCGGCAGGGCTTCTCCGGCGGCGGCGGTGAGAGAAAGAGAGGGGGGAGGGGTATATAAAGAGGGGGGGTCCGGTGCCTTGGGGAGGGGGCAAGGGCGGCGGCGGCGGCTTCCCGTGTCCGCCATGGACACGGCGTCGGCGGGGTGCAGCGAGAGGAGAGGGGCGACGGGGTGGGCCGTCGGCTGGGCCTTTGGCCCAGTCGGCGCGGGCGCGTTTTTTTAAATAAGTTCCGCGGAAAATATTGCGTAAAAAAATAATAAAAAATCAGAAAAATATGAAATAAATTTTCTCCGTCTAGTTAGAAAATCTAGAATAGGGTGAACATTTTTATAAACCAAAATAAATATTTTCAAAATATGCTATATTTTTAATGCAATAAAATTTGCAAATAAATTCCAAATAATGATTTTAACATTTTCCTCCAGTATTTCAAATGTTTTGGAGAAGTCATATTTTCTCCTCTCGTTTATTTTTAAAATGAAATATTTTCCGGAGAGAAAAATAATTAAAACCACAATCCTCGTTTGAAAATCAAAATTGAAAATTCGAGAAAATCCCCAACTCTCTCCAAGGGTCCTTGAGTTGCTTAGGATTTATCGAGGATTCGTCAAAATGCAATAAAACATGATATGCAATGATGATCTATGTATAACATTCCAAATTGAAAATTTGGGATGTTACAAACCTACCCCCCTTAAGATGAATCTCGCCCTCGAGATTCGGGTTGGCTAGAAAACAGGTGGGAGTGGTCTTTCCGTAGATCTTCCTCTCGCTCCCAGGTGGCTTCATCCTCCGTGTGGTGACTCCACTGAACTTTGCAAAACTTGATAACCTTGCTGCGGGTAACTCGGCTGGCATACTCGAGAATCTTAACTGGTTTCTCCTCATAGGTCAAATCACTTTCCAACTGAATCGCTTCCAGCGGTACAGTATCTCTCAGCGGTATCTCAGCCATCTCTGCGTGGCACTTCTTCAACTGCGAAACGTGAAATACATCATGTACTCCAGACAATCCTTCGGGCAATTCCAGCTTGTAAGCAACTTCTCCCATACGTTCCAACACTCTGTATGGTCCGATAAAATGGGGCGCTAACTTTCCCTTAACTCCAAAGCGCTTCACTCCTCGAAGGGGTGATACTCGAAGATACACTCGGTCTCCGACTTCGTGAACGGTCTCCTTTCGTTTAGAATCAGCATAACTCTTCTGCCTGGACTGGGCTACCTTGAGCCTATCGCGAATCATCCTCACTTTCTGTTCAGACTCCTTAATCAAATCTGGTCCAAACAACTGACGGTCTCCAACTTCGTCCCATAACAACGGTGTTCTACACCTCCTTCCATACAAAGCTTCGAAAGGGGCCATCTTCAAACTGGTTTGATAACTGTTGTTATACGAAAACTCCGCATATGGCAAATTGTCGTCCCAACTAGATCCATAATCTAGTGCACATGCTCTCAACATGTCCTCCAAAATCTGGTTGACTCTCTCGGTCTGTCCATCTGTCTGTGGGTGAAATGTTGTACTAAATTCCAGCCTGGTTCCCAACGTTTCGTGTAACTGCTTCCAAAACTTCAAGGTAAATTGGGTTCCTCTGTCTGATACAATGGTCCTCGGAACTCCATGCAAACATACGATCCTGGTCATGTATATCTTTGCCAACTTAGCACTGGTGTAAGTGGTCTTCACTGGAATGAAATGAGCCACTTTCGTCAAATGGTCGACTACAACCCATATCGAGTCATAGCCTGATCGAGTCCTGGGTAATCCCGTGATAAAATCCATGCCTATTTTATCCCACTTCCATTCGGGTATCGGCAATGGCTGTAGCAATCCTGCTGGCTTCTGATGCTCTGCCTGCACTCTCTGACATACATCACAAACTGCTACATACTCTGCAATATCCTTCTTCATTCCGGTCCACCAGAAAGTATTCTTCAAATCCAAATACATCTTGGTATTCCCTGGGTGAATCGAGTACGGTGAATCATGGGCTTCTTGCAAAATCAACTTCCTGATCTCCCGATCATTAGGCACATATACACGGTCTTCAAACCATAAGGTATCGTGCTCATCCTCACGAAATCCCTTGGCTTTTCCTTTGCTCATCTTCTCCTTTATCTCTTCAATCTCCTTATCTGTCTTCTGAGCTTCTCTGATCCTTTCCATCAAGGTAGACTGAATCTCCAATGTCGCTAAATAGCCTCTTGGGACTATCTCCAAACATAGCTCGCGTAGGTCCTCGGCTAACTCCTGAGGTAACTCTCCTGTCATGAGGGTGTTGATATGACTCTTGCGGCTCAACGCGTCTGCTACTACGTTAGCCTTTCCAGGGTGATAATGCAATCTCATATCATAATCCTTGATGAGCTCCAACCATCTCCTCTGTCTGAGATTTAACTCCTTCTGCGTGAAAATATACTTCAAACTCTTGTGATCCGTGTACACCTCACAATGATTTCCGATGAGAAAATGTCTCCACGTTTTCAATGCATGCACCACGGCTGCTAACTCCAAATCATGCGTAGCATAATTCTTCTCATGGGGTTTAAGTTGTCGTGAAGCATACGACACAACTCTTCCTTCCTGCATAAGCACTGCTCCAAGTCCTCGACGAGAAGCGTCGCAATAAACTTCATAGTCCTTGCGTTGATCTGGCAGAATCAACACTGGTGAGGTAACCAATCGTTTCTTCAACTCTTGGAAACTAGATTCACATTCCTCAGTCCAATTGAATTTGGTGTCCTTCTTCAATAGCTCAGTCATGGGCTTAGCAATCTTTGAGAAATTCTCGATAAATCTCCGATAGTATCCTGCAAGTCCAAGAAAACTCCAGATTTCTCCAACTGTCGTGGGTGATTCCCAACTTGTCACTGTGTCAACCTTGGCAGGGTCTACTGCTATTCCTTCTCCAGAAATAACATGTCCAAGGAATCCAACTTTCTTCAACCAAAACTCACATTTGCTGAACTTGGCATATAACTGGTGTTCTCTGAGCTTCTCAAGTACCAATCGCAAATGCTCCTCATGCTCTTCCTCATCCTTGGAAAAGATTAAAATATCATCAATGAACACCACGACGAACTTATCCAAAAACTCCATAAACACTTTGTTCATCAGGTTCATGAAATAGGCAGGTGCGTTAGTCAGTCCAAATGACATAACGGTATACTCATACAATCCATATCTGGTGGTAAACGCCGTCTTGGGTATATCCTGCTCTCGAATCTTTAACTGATGGTATCCTGATCGTAGATCGATCTTGGAAAATACTTTAGCTCCTTGTAAGCGGTCAAACAAGTCATTGATCATCGGCAGTGGGTACTTGTTTTTGATGGTCATTTCATTCAATCCTCGGTAATCAACAACCATCCTTAGCGATCCATCTTTCTTCTCCACTAGAAGTACTGGTGATCCCCAAGGTGAGGAACTTGGGCAAATATAGCCTTTATCCAGTAACTCCTTGATCTGCTTCTTAATTTCCTCCAAATCCTTTGCGGGCATCCTGTACGGTCTCTTAGATATTGGCCCTGTGCCTGGCAAAAGTTCAATCAAGAACTCAATGTCTCTATCCGGTGGCATGCCTGGCAACTCTTCTAGAAATACATCCGGATAATCCTTCACCACTGGTACTTCCTCCTGTACAACTCCTGATAAGGAATTTACTTGAGTCCTCTTCGGCATATGTCGGGATACATACTTGATCCTTTTTCCTTCCGGGGTGGTAAGCAAAATTGTCTTGCTGGCACAATCGATGTTTCCTCCATACAACGATAGCCAATCCATTCCCAAAATCACATCCAAACCTTGTGATTCCAAAACAATGAGGTCTGAGGGGAAAACATGCCTACCAATGGCCAATGGTATCTGAAAACATCCTTGGGTGGCCATATACTCTGCTCCTGGCGAGGTTACTAACATAGGGTTTCTGAGAACTTTGGTGGACATCTTAAACTTATTCACGAATCCCCTTGATATGTATGAATGCGATGCACCAGTGTCGAAAAGAACAGTTGCAGTAAATGACTTAACCAAAAACTTACCTATTACTGCATCAGGCTGAGCTTCAACCTCCTCCATGCTCACGTGGTTCACATGTCCTTTGTTGAACGGGTTCGGCTTCTTCCCAGAGCTTCCATTGCCATTTCCATTTTGGGCTTCAGGACATTCATTGGCATAATGTCCATTCTTCTGGCACTTAAAGCAAGTGACTTGGCTCAGCTCTCTCTTGGCTGGGGTAGATGGGTTGGTGCGGTTCTGTCCGTTGCTTCCTCCATTCCCATTACCATTCTTGGAGCCATTATGGTTGTGCGAACTACCTCCTCCATGGGTATGCTGAAACTGTCCTCTCGGCTTCGGGGTAAAACGGGGCTTCTGCTGAGCTCCCGAGTTATACTTTCCTTGTCCATACTTCCTCTTACGGTTTTCAATCTGCTGTTGCTTCCCTTCAATCATGAGAGCTCTATCTACCAGTTCCTGGTAGTTGTTGAAGGTTGCTACCATCAACTGCATACTCAGCTCATCATTCAGTCCTTCCAAAAATTTCTCCTGCTTGGCAGCATCTGTAGCAATGTCATCTGGTGCATAACGTCCTAACTTACTGAATTCCTCCACATACTGGCCTACGGTGCGTCCTCCTTGGCGTAGGTTGCGAAACTCACGCTTCTTCATAGCCATAGCTCCTGCTGAAACATGAGCTGTACGGAAAGCTTGCTGAAACTGGTCCCATGTGACAGTGTCAATAGGGTGCGTGGCTGTATAATTCTCCCACCATGATGCTGCGGGTCCATCAAGCTGATGTGCGGCAAAACGCACTCTTTCCGCATCTTTGCATCCTGCAGTGGTCAACTCCCTTCCAACTTTGCGGAGCCAATCATCTGCTACAATCGGCTCGGTGCTACTGGAAAACACCGGCGGGTTTAGCCTCAAGAAACGGGCTAAGTGATCAACAGGTGGTGGTGGCGGTGGGTTGTTGTTGTTGTTGTTGTTGCCTTGGTTCTGAACTAACACTTGCATCAGGGCATTCTGTTGCTGAATCAACTGGGTGATCTCTGGCGGGAAAACAAATCCGGTGTCGCGTCTCGGAGGCATCTGATAGGTTTAGAAAAGATGAGAGTTGAGAATAGAATGAGGTCTAGAGGGAAAGACTACCCATATGCTCATGAGACAAATTCAATCAATATCACTCAATCAATTCAAACAAGGCAAAACAATCGATCTAGCTAGCGTTACAAAGTGCTTGAACTATACTATTAAATGGGGGAAAACTACTACTGATATGGTGGTCTACTAGAAATTCTGATCCATTGAAGACTCCATGATGTCTGCTCCAGCTTCATCAATCCATTCGTCTTCACTTGGTTCCGAGTCGGTGTCGTCGATGATGATGTAGTTTTCCGGACAAGTGCATTCGTCGACTTCGGCTTTTGGCACTGGATTTCCCACGAATGCTCCAATCTTGTTCTCCAGGTCGTCAATCTTCCTTACTAGTGCGTTGATTTCCTCCAAATAATCTTCGCGTGTAACCTTGAGTTCTTCTTGGAGTTCCTTGATCTTCGTGAATGCCTTCTTCAGTTCTTCCTTGTCCGTGCACATCTGGTTCTCCTGGCGACGAATATGTTGGTTCTGCTCCTGGATGAAAGCTGTAATTGATCCATCCTTCTTGGTCTTGATCATCTCCCATTGCGCGTCTCGACGTCCACAAATCTGGTAAATTGTATCCTTAAGCTCCTGGTGGTAGACTTCTCCAATGCGTCCCATGGCGATGTGTGCGGCCATGCTCTTCCCTAAACTCCAAGTTGGTGCTTCGAAAACCAATCTCATGGGTTCAGTAACTGGCTCAAACGTCCTTCCTGGAATGATAACTTGAATCTTCGAGCTCTCCTCTTCAGGTAATGTGGCGTTGTAGGTTCCGGTGATGCTTGGTATTCCTATGTTCAAGTACTTGGTGACTTCCTTCAAGTGTCGACCAAACGGTGTGTCTTCATCTGGTTGCATAAACTTGCTCCTTGCATTCGCCATTCCTAAAAGAGTAGAAAGTGGAGAGGGGTCAGAAATGAGAAGAGAGAAGTTTTCTAGGGCTTAGGCTTAGTGGTCGTGTCCTACAGTCAGCGTGTGCTCTGATACCAACTTTGTAGCGACCAGACCTCAAATGGTCTGTGCTGCTGTGCACCAGTGTCATCCCTGGATCAGTAATGCTGACACGCACAGTACAAATGGAGGATTTATAACAGAGTAGCAATCACACACTTATTACATCGAATATCTCCAAAGAGATTAAGTATGATAAACATGGCTTAAGGCCATCTAATAACGATAACAGCGGAAGACTTGGAAGATAAGTGAGTCCATCAACTCCAGCGGCATCACTGGGTATAAGACCACGACCTAAGGCACCTTACTCGTCGTCTGAAAAGTCTGCAACATGAAACGTTGCAGCCCGAAAACGGGTCAGCACATAGGATATGCTGGCAAAGTAACACATAGTGAATAATGAAAAATAACAATGCTATACTACATGCATATATGGCTGGTGGAAAGCTCTATGGTTACAGTTTTGCGAAAAAGCCAATTTTATCCTACTTCAAAGGAATAAATTTTATTTAACTATCATGGTGGTTGTGAAACATTGAGATGGTTGACAGCATCTCAATCCCAATTAAAAAGTCATCAATAACCCAACAAAATTAATTAGAAGTAACATAGTGTTGAGATTCACATGATAATCCAAGTACTAGATACTCAAGTTGTCCATAACCGGGGACACGGCTAATCATGATCAGTTTGTACACTCTGCAGAGGTTTGTGCACTTTTCCCCACAAGACTTGATCTCCTCCGTTGGATTACTCGCACTACATGGTGTTTGAGTAACGGATGACCAAGACACAGTCTTTCAGAAGTGTTTGCACCTTACGTATGGGTAGACAGTTACACCTACTTTCCCCTACATCTGCTAGTCTACCGCTGTAAGAGTTCACACAACTTAGTCAACTATGCTAGAGCCCATAATAGCTTGCGGCTGCACACGGAAGTTTCTAGCATGAATAATCTCATGATCCCTTTGAACCTGGGTGGCGGTCCAAAAGAAAAACAGGCAATCCTGGAATACCCAGGTACCTCAATCCACCCAGATGTGAGTTTAAGTTGCCACCTTAGGTAAACCATTAATTAACAATCTCACATCTGTCATGAATTTCACTCAAACCCTATCCACGTCTACGAGCATAGCATGGCAATCATAAAAGCAACGTAGAAGTAACTCCCAAGGGTTTGAATAGAAAACAGGTAATAGGTACTACCTCAACTACTTCCCAATACCCACAATTTAATTAGATCCTAATCATGCAAGTGTTTGAGGAAAACAGATCTAATGCAATAAAACTGGGTATGAAAGGTATATGATCAAAGTGTTACTTGCCTTGCTGATGATCCGCAAAACCTAGCGATTCGAAGTAACAAGCGGCACACGCCTGGTACTCTATCGCAAACAAACAAACATACAATCAGTACTCATCTAATGCACAGGTAAAACTCGAATGAAAGATCCAACCAGAAAGTTCAACTTAAGAACTCCGGTTTGCAAAAAGAATCAACTCGAAAGAAGCAACGAAAGTCAAACTGCGAAAGAAAGAAGCTTCGTTTGCTAATCTGGATCTAGGTCAAATTTTACTGTAACAAAAACTTGTTTGAGTAGGTTAAACGGAAAGAGAATTTTGAGACGAAACTCTAGGCGCTTGAATCGCCTGATTCCGATAAACGAGCGAGAAGTTAAACAGGCTTGAAGATTCGATCAGAAATCGAATCTGAGATAATCGCAGAAAAATCCGATGAAAAAGAAAAACGGACGAACGGTTAAAGAATGGACGTTCGTTAACAGAGAAAAATCGACGAACACGTTCGTTAAAACGAACGGTTCGGTGAACGCTCGCAAAATAATAAAACCAAAAAAAACCGATCTAGGGTTTTTTTTTAAACGAAGAGGGTTTTTTTTTAAACAAAACCGACAAAGGTCAACGGCGGCGGGCAGTACCTCGTCGGGCTCCGGCGAGGGGCTCCGGCGGGGCTCCGGCTCAGGCGGCGAGGGGCGTGGGGTGCGGGGCTCGGGGGAGGCGGCGGCGGCTAGGCAAACGGCGGCGGCGGCGGGGTGAGATGCGGGCGGCGGCGGGGCTTCTCTGGCGGCGGCGGTGAGAGAAAGAGAGGGGGGAGGGGTATATAAAGAGGGGGGGTCCGGTGCCTTGGGGAGGGGGCAAGGGCGGCGGCGGCGGCTTCCCGTGTCCGCCATGGACACGGCGTCGGCGGCGTGCAGCGAGAGGAGAGGGGCGACGGGGTGGGCCGTCGGCTGGGCCTTTGGCCCAGTCGGCGCGGGCGCGTTCTTTTTTTTAAAATAAGTTCCGCGGAAAATATTGCGTAGAAAAATAAATAAAAATCAGAAAAATATGAAATAAATTTTCCCCGTCTAGTTAGAAAATCTAGAATAGGGTGAACATTTTTATAAACCAAAATAAATATTTTGAAAATATGCGATATTTCTAATGCAATAAAATTTGCAAATAAATTCCAAATAAATTCCAAATAATGATTTTAACATTTTTCCTCCAGTATTTCAAATGTTTTGGAGAAGTCATATTTTCTCCTCTCGTTTATTTTTAAAATGAAATATTTTCCGGAGAGAAAAATAATTAAAACCACAATCCTCGTTTGAAAATCAAAATTGAAAATTCGAGAAAATCCCCAACTCTCTCCGAGGGTCCTTGAGTTGCTTAGGATTTATCGAGGATTCGTCAAAATGCAATAAAACATGATATGCAATGATGATCTATGTATAACATTCCAAATTGAAAATTTGGGATGTTACATAGATATTCTCATAACTATGCACTTTTCTATCAATTGCTCGACAGTAATTTGTTCACCCACCGTAATACTAATGCTATCTTGAGAGAAGCCACTAGTGAAACCTATGGCCCCCGGGTCTATTTTCCATCATATAAGTTTCCAATCTATTTTACTTTGCAATCTTTACTTTCAATCTTTATCATAAAAAATACCAAAAATATTTATCTTATTATCTCTATCAGATCTCACTTTTGCAAGTGGCCGTGAAGGGATTGACAACCCCTTTATCGCGTTGGTTGCAAGGTTCTTATTTGTGTGTATAGGTACGAGGCGACTTGCGTGTAGTCTCCTACTGGATTGATACCTTGGTTCTCAAAAACTGAGGGAAATACTTACGCTACTTTGCTGCATCACCCTTTCCTCTTCAAGGGAAAACCAACGCAGTGCTCAAGAGGTAGCAGACACCGTGATGTTAAAGCAAGCACCTGGGATGGTGGTTCACGGCGAGCGAGATCATCAACTGCAGAGCTACGTTCCCCGTCTCCATCTGCTGACAGTACACCCTTTAAAGTCTAGAAACGTGTCTGGCCTAGCCGCGTACCATGCTGGAGCGACTTTTCTCTTCTCTTTTTTGCTTCTGTCAAGGCAGGGTCTGAAATACCCTTGCATAAAAACACAATAGTGAGAGTATGGGTGAAGTTTGTGCATAACTAGTGCACTGTAAAAGTAGCAGATAGTAGGTGACTGAAAAATAAATGACGGGAGACATAAGATAGCTCTACAACATTGCATGGCAAACAAAATTAGATTCTACTCCGTATTATTTTGTAATATATGAGCACTGGAAATGCAGGTAATCCTCCAGCACACCACCACACGTGGTCCTATCAAGATAACAGTCGACTGAAAATAAATAGGTCAGTCGATTTTTTTTATGAACCGTTCGATCTATAAGGAAGGGGCAGATGGCCTTCGTCTACCTCCCGCCAGTCACTGTTGACGATCTTTCTCGAACCGCCAGCGACCACCGGCCCAGACCCCTGCCTCCGCTGCCCCGCCCTCCCCTCGACCTCACACCACCGCCATGCCTGGCATTGCCCCCAGGCCATCCCTTTAATCCCGGCCGACCTCCAGATTGGGCACCAGCAGCTCTAGGCCCCACACACCCCTAAGATAAACACCGAGGGGCTGCTTCCCCGGCGTAATAGGCAGACTAGCGCCTGTTACGCCGGGGAATGCTTCCGCTAATTGGGAATGAAATGACCAGGAATTGAAATCCAGGGGGGCGATGGACTTCTAGCTAAGGTGAAATAGTATATGAGGAGAAACCTTGTGCATCGTGAGTTACTAGGAACATCTAGTATCAAGAAGAAGCGGTCAACTAGTTTCTTCTGTAGGATGAATACCATGCAAGCCGAACGTAAGATTTGCACGAATAAGGGAAGAGGAGTACCATTTTCGGTTGCCGGTGTGGTCTCCTCCATATGTTGCGGTGATATTCTTCTTTTTGCCAGGGGAACCGATGTTTCGGAGGAGGGTGCAGGCTTGGACGAACCCATGGCCAAATTGTTGACTGTGTTGCAGTGGCCATATGATGGTGGAGGGGAAGCAGATCTGAGGCGGCGAAGGACAGCGTAGCAGGAACAGCTCCGGTGTGGTAGACGGTGGCGAAGTTGGAGCGGCAGCGGTGAGGCGCAGGACGGCGTGATTGAGCTGGCTCGGGTACGGACGGCTCGGCCTCGGCTTCAACTACTAGCCGTGGAGGACATTGCGGTTGAGGTTGCGGTGGACGACGACGTCGGGGTATCGGCTCCGTCGTGATGGAGGAGGGCGGCAGTTGATGGGTGGGATGGGGTGGCGGACGGAGGACGCCAGGGTTCCGCGGCTGGTGGAGAGGTAGTTTTGGCGCCCACGGAGTATGAATGGGGAATCGGACGGGGGGCGGGGGCGGGGTGAGCTAAGGGAGAACCATGTTTCGGTCTGGGAAGCGCTTGTTTTTGGCTTTTTTGAACAGATGGGACGCACTTGTTTGAAATTTGGGGAAAGTACAAACTTTACCCCCTCTTAAATTTCGGACCTACCGTGGGTCGGGGTAGGATGGTAATCCCAAGTGTCCCAAATAGTGGGCGGGAGCGATTTCGGCCGCGCGCATGTGTGCTTAGGCGGCCATTGTGTATGAATGTTTTTCGGAGGCGGTTGCGTGGCGTCTAGATGAAGCTACAAACCTACCCCGGTTTAGACCTTTGGACGTCGGGCCGGTAGGTTTCACGGGTCGGAGTTAGAAAAGTAATTTCCTTCTACTACCAAACATCGGTCTCACGCGGTTTCGGGCGAGTAGATGCTCTTTTGGCACTTCGTTCGAAATTTTGAAACAGAAGCATTCACGTTTAGAGTACTCTTGAACTTTGAGGATTGACCTAAATAGACAATGTTAAATTTGACCTTGTATGTTTGAAAACCTCATTAAATTATCTGCTTCTTTTTTAAATTTTGACACTTGAAAATCCTATAACTACGATTATTTTGGAATGGAGGAGCTAAATTTGAATCTATTTTGTACACGACTATATATGCTATTATGTACAAAACCTGAGCAAAGATTGGTGCCCCCATAACTTAGGTATGACTTACAAATGTCATGATATCGAATTCAAATAATTGAATGGACTTCATGTTGAATTCGATTTTTTTAAACCACCTTAAGTTGAATTCAAATGTATGCTAGTTCATAGCTAGCTATTTATAATGTTCATTGTGTAACTTTCGTATGTATAATGTGCTTTACACACACAACATGAACTATACTCGTGTTTATATTCGATTGCTAAAGCGATGCATTGTCTGGAGTTCAAAATACTAACTATGTGGATCAATTATGTCGAATAATAACATAGACATGCTCAAATTCGATAGAATCTAGATGTCTGATGGATCAATGACCGTTCCTTACGTGAATTGCAAATATTATGATCACATCCTATTATTTGGATACAATTTATATCTTTAATCAATGTGTACATCAGTCTTTTACGTGTAGTTTCACTCTCCATCGGTGGTCTCTCACACATGCTCACACACTCTCTCCCGAGGTGTCTTTCTCGCAGACATGCTCTCGATATAACCCTCCATCCCTCTCGTAACCATTTACGACTGTTTTCACTAACCTTTATCACAAGCACCCTTCCTATCACAAGCATACACACGCACAATCCCCATCGACCCTTTCTATATATGTAACATCCCAAATTTTCAATTTGGAATGTTATACATAGATCATTCTTGCATATCATATTTTATTGCATTTTGTTTTGCGATCCTAGAAATTCTATGCAACTCAAGGACCCACGGAGAGAGTTGGGGATTTCGTTATTTTCATATTTGGGTTTTCTCAAATTTTGAAAATAGGATCATTTGTTTTAATTATTTTTCTCTCCGAAAATATTTCATATCAAAATATATGAGAGGAGATAATATGACTTCTCCACAAATAATGAAATATTGGAGGAAAATATTAAAAACAAATATTTGATTTTATTTGGAATTTATTTGATTTTATTTGAATTAGGAAAAATACGCGCTTTTCAAAATTGCATTTTAGGCCCAAATAAATGTTCATCTTGTCGGGCTTATTTTTAGAGGACGGGGAAAATTTATTTCGGGATTTTTGGAGTCTTTAGTATTTCCTTTCTTAATTTTTCTGCATGTCCGAATTATTTAAAAAAAAAGTCAACCGCCTTGCGGGCTGTGTCCGACCCGGACACCTCAGCTCGGCCGGCCTTATAAGCCGCGGCCCGACCCCGACCCAGCCCAAGTCGCCGCCGCCCCGCAAACCCTAACCCTAACTGATCCACGCCGCCGACATCGCCGACCCCGCCGCCGACGCCGTCGCCCCGCAGTCGCCCGATGCCGACCCCGCCGCCCGACGCCGCCGCCACCGCCGCCCGTCCCGCCACCCGCCGGAGACCCGCCGCCCCTCGCCCGACGCCGCCCCGCCGGAGTTGCTCGCCGCCGCCACCGTCACGCGAACCGAGGTTGCCGCCGGTTTTCTCGAAAAAGCCGTTCGGTTTTATTTCGAAACCGAGATGCTTTTTTTATTAGATCGGTTTATTTTTTTTCCGGTTTAACTAAATAGCGAACGCCCGTTTATACGTTCATTTTAACGAACGGTTTTCGTCATTTAACCGCAGACAGCGAACGTTCGTTCGTTAGCCTGTTCGTCAGTTTTTCTTTTTTCTCGGATTTTTCGCGATTATTTTCGATCGCGATTTCTTATCCGATTTTCGTTTCAGTTTAACTTTTCGCTCGTTTATCGGAATCAGGCGATTCAAGCGCCTAGAGTTTCATCTCGAAACCCTCTTTCTGTTTAACCAACTTGAACAAGATTTTGGTACTGTAAAATTTGACTTAGGTCCAGATTAGTAAACGAAGCTTGTTTCTTTCGCCGGTTGAGTTTCGTTGCTTCGTTCGATTTGATTCTTTTTGCAAACCGGAGTTCTTAAGTTGAACTTTCTGGTTAGATCTCTTATTTTGAGTTTTATTCATGCACCCTTGCTTGATTGCTTATTAATGTATTGTTTGTTTGCGATAGAGTACACGGAGTGCGAAGCGTGCTACTACGAGTCTCTAGGTTTCACGGATCATCAGCAAGGCAAGTAAGACTTTGATCATACCTCTTTACCACCCAGTTTTATTGCATTAGATCAATCTTCAAACTATTGCATGATTAGGATCTGATTAATATGTGGGTTTTGGGAAGTAGATGAGGTAGTACCTATTGCCCTGTTTACTACCAAACCTTTGGGAGTTACTTCTACGTTTGCTTATATTGCTATGCTATGCTCGTAGACGTGGATTGGGTTTGAGTGTATTTCATGACAGATGTGAGATTGTAAATTAATGGATCAACTTAAGGTGGCTACTTTAATTTACATCTGGGTGGATTGAGGCACCTGGAGAAACCAGTGTTGCCTGTATTTTTGGATATCCCGGAGTACCCGCGTGATCATCCTATGGACCGCCACCCAGGCTCAAAGGGATCATGAGATTATTCATGCTAGAAACTTCCGTGTGCAGCCACAAGCTATTATGGGCTCTAGCATAGTTGAGTAGGTTACATGATCTCTTGAAGAGGTGGGCTAGCAGATGTAGGGGAAAGTAGGTGTAACTGTCCACCCGGAGTAAAGAGTATTGTTTCTGAAATGACTGTGTCTCGGTCATCCGTTTCTCAAACACCATGTAGTGCGACAAATGAAGCGGAGGCGATCGAGTCTTGTGGGGAAAAGTGCACAAACCTCTGCAGAGTGCACAAACTAATCATGGTTAGCCGTGTCCCCGGTTATGGACATCTTGAGTATCTAGTTCTTGGATTATCATGTGAATCTCATCATCATGTTACTTAATTTAATTTGATTGGTTTAATCACGTTCTTAATTGGGATTGAGTTGGAGGTACCTTCTCAATGTTTAACAACCACCATGATAGTTAAATAAAATTTATTCCTTTGTGGTAGGGAAAAATTGGCTTTTCGCAAAACTGTAACCATAGAGCTTTCCACCAGCCATATATGCATGTAGTGATAGCATTATTCTATTCATTACTCTCTATGTGTTACATTGCCAGCATATTCCATGTGCTGACCCATTTTCGGGCTCCAGCGTATCATGTTGCAGACTTTTCAGACGACGAGTAAGGAGCCTTAGGTCGTGGTCTTATACTCAGTGATGCCGTTGGAGTTGATGGACTCATTTTATTTTCCATGCCTTCCGCTATTATCGTTTTTAGATGGCCTTAAGCCATATTTATTTGTATTGAGTTCTCTTGAACTATTTGATGTAATAAGTGTGTGATTGCTACTGTGTTATAAATCCTTCAAAGTACTGTGCGTGTCAGCATTACTGATCCAGGGATGACACAGATGCACGGAGACTAGACTGTTTGAGGTCTGGTCGCTACAAAGATGGTATCAGAGCACACGCTGACTGTAGGATACGACCACTAAGCTAAAGCCCTAGATCACTACTCTCTTCTCATTTCTGACTCCTCTCCTCTCTTCCACTCTTTTAGGATGGCGAATGCAAGGAACAAGTTCGCGCAACCGGATGAGGTACACCTTTTGGACGACACTTGAAGGAAGTTACTAAGTACCTGAACATCGGAATACCAAGCTTCACCGGAACCTACAACGCCACACTACCAGAAGAGGAGCGCTGGATGATTCAAGTTCAAGTTCCAGGAAGGACGTTCATGCCAGTCACTGAGCCCATAGAGTTTTCCTTTGATGCACCAACGTGGAGTCTAGGAAAGAGCATGGCAGCCCACATCACCATGGGACGCATTGGAGAAGTGTACCACAATGATCTCAAGGATACTATCTATCAGATTTGTGGGCGCCGAGACGAGCAATGGGAGATGATCAGCACCAGGAAGGATAGATCTATTGCAGCTTTGATTCGGGAGTCAAACCAGCACATTCGTCGCCAGGAGAACCAGATGTGCGCAGACATGATAGAATTGAAGAAGGCAAAGACAAGGATCATGGAACTGGAGGAAGAACTCAAGGCTACACACGAGGATTATATGGAGGAAATAGTCACACTAGTGGAGAAGAATGGTGACCTGACACAGAAGCTAGGAGTTTTCATGGGAGACCCCGCACCAGGAGGAGATGATGACGATTCTACTTGCCCGGAGAACTACATCATCATCGACGACACTGACTCGGAACCCAGTGATGATGATTGGGAGGATGAAGCCGGAGCAGATATCATGGAGTCTTCGACTGAGCAATTTTCTAGAAGACCACCAAATTAGTAGTAGTATTCCACCATGTATATAGTATAGTCCAAGCACTTTGTAATGATAGTTAGATCGATTGTATGCCTTGTTTGAATTGATTGGAGTGATATGATTGTGTTTGTCTCATGTGCATATGGGTAGTGTTTTCCCTCTAGACCTCATTCTATCCTATTTTCTCATCTTTTCTAAACCCATCAGATGCCTCCGAGACGCGACACCGGATTTGTTTTCCCACCGGAGATCACTCAGTTGATTCAGCAGCAGAATGCCCTGATGCAAGTGCTAGTTCATAACCAAGGCAACAACAACAACAACAACCCACCACCACCACCACCTGTTGATCACTTAGCCTGTTTTCTTAGGCTGAATCCGCCGGTGTTCTCCAGTAGCACCGAGCCGATTGTGGCAAGTGATTGGCTCCGCAAGGTTGGAAGGGAGCTGACCACTGCAGGATGCACAGATGCGGAGAGAGTGCATTTTGCCGCACATCAGCTTGATGGACCCGCAGCATCATGGTGGGAGAATTACACAGCCACTCACCCCATTGACACCGTCACATGGGACCAGTTTCAGCAAGCTTTCCGTACTGCCCATGTTTCAGCAGGAGCTATGGCCATGAAGAAGCGTGAGTTTCGCAACTTACGCCAAGGAGGACGTACCGTTGGCCAGTACGTGGAGGATTTCAGTAAGTTAGCACGTTATGCCCCAGATGATGTTGCTACGGATGCAGCTAAGTAGGAAAAGTTTCTGGGAGGACTGAATGATGAGCTGGGCATGCAGTTGATGATGGCAACTTTTAACAACTACCAGGAGTTGGTAGATAGAGCTCTCATGATTGAAGGGAAGCAGCAGCAGATTGAGAGCCATAAGAGGAAGTATGGACAAGGAAAGTACAGTACAGGAGCTCACCAGAAGCCTCGTTTTACCCCGAACTCGGGAGGACACCTTCAGCATAACCATGGAGGTCACAATCACAATGGAGGGAGCTCGCACAATCATAGCGGCCCCAAAAATGGCAATGGGAACGGAGGAAGCAACGGACAGAACCGTACCAACCCATCAACCCCAGCCAAGAGGGATCTAAGCCACGTTACTTGTTTCAAGTGCCAGAAGACTAGACATTATGCAACTGAATGTCCGGAAGCTAAGAATGGAAATGGCAATGGAAGCTAGGGGAAGAAGCCGAACCCTTTCAACAGGGGACAGGTGAACCACGTTAATGTGGAGGAGGTTGAAGCACAGCCTGATGCATTAATAGGTAAGTTTTTGGTTAAGTCATTTAATGCAATCGTTCTTTTTGATACTGGTGCATCGCATTCATACATATCAAGGGGATTTGTGGATAAGTTTAAGTTGCCCACCAAAGTTCTCAGAACACCTATGTTAGTAACCTCGCCAGGAGCAGAGTATATGGCAAGCCAAGGATGTTTTCAGATGCCATTGGCCATAGGTAGGCATGTTTTCCCCTCAGACCTAATAGTTTTGGAGTCGCAAGGTTTGGATGTGATTTTGGGAATGGATTGGCTATCGATGTATGGAGGAAACATCGATTGCGCCAGTAAGACGATTTTGCTTACTACCCCAGAAGGAAGAAGGATTAAGTATGTATCTTGGCATGTGCCGAAGAGGACTCAAGTAAATTCCTTATCAGGAGTTGTACAGGAGGAAGTACCAGTGGTGAAGGATTTCCCTGACGTATTTCCAGAGGAGTTGCCAGGCATGCTACCGGATAGAGACATTGAGTTTTTGATTGAGCTTTTGCCAGGCGCTAGGCCAATATCTAAGAGACCGTACAGGATGCCCGCTAAGGATTTGGAAGGAATTAAGAAGCAGATTAAGGAGTTACTGGATAAAGGATATATTTGCCCAAGTTCGTCACCTTGGGGATCACTAGTACTTCTAGTGGAGAAGAAAGATGGATTGTTGAGGATGGTTGTTGATTATCATGGATTGAATGAAAAGAGCAAGTACCCACTGCCGATGATCAATGATCTGTTTGACTGACTACAAGGAGCTAAAGTATTTCCAAGATTGATTTGCGATCAGGATACCACCAGTTGAAGATTCGAGAGCAGGATATACCCAAGACAGCTTTTACCACAAGGTATGGGCTATATGAGTACACCGTTATGTCATTTGGCCTGACTAACGCACCCGCCTATTTCATGAACATGATGAACAAAGTGTTTATGGAGTTTTTGGATAAGTTCGTCGTAGTATTCATTGATGATATTCTGGTCTATTCGAAGAATGAAGAAGAGCATAAGGAGCATTTGCGTTTGGTACTTGGAAAGCTCAGAGAACATCAGTTATATGCCATGTTCAGCAAGTGCGAGTTTTGGTTAAAGGAAGTTGGATTCCTTGGACATGTTATATTCAGAGAAGGAATAGTAGTAGATCCCACCAAGGTTAACACTGTGACAAATTGGGAGTCACCCACGACAGTTGGAGAAATCCAGAGTTTTCTGGGACTCACAGGATATTACCGGAGATTCATCGAGAATTTCTCGAAGACTGCAAAGCCTATGACGGAGTTGTTGAAGAAGGACACCAAATTCAAATGGACTGAGGAATGTGAGGCTAGTTTCCAGGAGTTGAAGAAACGTTTGGTTACAGCGCCAGTGTTGATTTTGCCAGATCAACGCAAGGATTATGATATGAGATTGCATTATCACCCGGGGAAGGCTAACGTAGTAGCCGATGCGTTGAGCCGCAAGAATGTCAACAACTCATGACCGGAGAGTTACCCAAGGAGTTAGCAGAGGATCTTCGTGAACTATGTTTGGAAATAGTTCCGAGAGGCTATGTAGCAGCATTGGAGATTCAGTCTACTTTGATGGATAAGATCAGAGAAGCTCAGAAGACAGACAAGGAAATTGCTGAGATAAAGGAAAGGATGAGTAAAGGAAAAGCCAAGGGATTTCGTGAGGATGAGCACGATACCTTATGGTTTGAGGACCGCGTTTATGTGCCCAATGATCCGGAGATCAGGAAGTTGATCTTGCAAGAGGCCCATGATTCACCATATTCGATTCACCCAGGAAATACCAAGATGTACCTGGATTTAAAGGACAGTTTCTGGTGGACTGGAATGAAGAAGGATATTGCGGAGTATGTAGTAGTTTGTGATGTATGTCAGAGAGTAAAGGCAGAGCATCAGAAGCCAGCAGGATTGTTACAACCATTGCCGATACCCGAATGGAAGTGGGATAAGCTAGGCATGGATTTTATCACAGGATTGCCCAGGACTCGTTCTAGCTATGACTCGATATGGGTTGTAGTCGATCGTTTGACGAAGGTAGCTCATTTCATCCCAGTAAATACCACTTATACAAGTGCTAAGTTGGCAAAGATATACATGACCAGGATCGTATGTCTGCATGGAGTTCCGAGGACCATTGTATCAGATAGAGGAACCCAGTTTACTTCAAAGTTTTGGAATCAATTGCACGAGACTTTGGGTACCAGGCTAGAGTTCAGTACAACCTTTCATCCACAGACAGACGGACAGACCGAGAGAGTCAATCAGATTTTGGAGGACATGCTGAGAGCTTGTGCGCTAGATTATGGATCTAGTTGGGATGACAATTTGCCATATGCAGAGTTCTCTTATAACAACAGTTATCAATCCAGTTTGAAGATGGCCCCTTTCGAAGCTCTATACGGAAGGAGGTGCAGGACACCGTTGTTGTGGGATGAAGTTGGAGACCGCCAGTTGTTTGGACCAGATTTGATTAAAGAGTCTGAACAGAAAGTGAAGTTGATTCGAGATAGGCTCAAGGTAGCCCAGTCCAGGCAGAAGAGTTATGCGGATTCTAAACGCAAGGAGATAGATTACGAAGTCGAAGACAGAGTTTATCTTCGAGTATCACCACTTCGACGAGTGAAGCGCTTTGGAGTTAAGGGAAAGTTAGCACCACGTTTTGTAGGACCATACAAAGTTTTGGAGTGTATGGGTGAAGTTCCTTACAAGTTGGAATTGCCCGGAGGATTGTCGGGAGTTCACGATATGTTCCATGTTTCTCAGTTGAAGAAGTGCCACGCAGAGATGGCTGAGATACCACTGAGAGATACAGTGCCATTGGAAGCGATTCAGCTGGATAGTGATTTGACCTATGAGGAGAAACCAGTCAAGATTCTCGAATATGCCAGCCGAGTCACCCGCAGCACGGTTATCAAGTTTTGCAAAGTTCAGTGGAGTCACCATACCGAGGATGAAGCCACTTGGGAGCGAGAGGAAGATCTACGGAAGGACCACTCTCACCTATTTTCTAGCAAACCCGAATCTCGAGGGCGAGATTCATCTTAAGGGGGGTAGGTTTGTAACATCCCAAATTTTCAATTTGGAATGTTATACATAGATCATTCTTGCATATCATATTTTATTGCATTTTGTTTTGCGATCCTAGAAATTCTACGCAACTCAAGGACCCACGGAGAGAGTTGGGGTTTCGTTATTTTCATATTTGGGTTTTCTCAAATTTTGAAAATAGGATCATTTGTTTTAATTATTTTTCTCTCCGAAAATATTTCATATCAAAATATATGAGAGGAGATAATATGACTTCTCCACAAATAATGAAATATTGGAGGAACAATATTAAAAACAAATATTTGATTTTATTTGATTTTATTTGAATTAGGAAAAATACGTGTTTTTCAAAATTGCATTTGAGGCCCAAATAAATGTTCATCTTGTCCGGCTTATTTTTAGAGGATGGGGAAAATTTATTTCGGGATTTTTGGAGTTCGTTTAGTATTTCAATCTTACTTTTTCTGCACGTCCGAATTATTTAAAAAAAAAGTCAACCGCCTTACGGGCCGTGTCCGACCCGGACACCTCAGCCCGGCCGGCCTTATAAGCCACGGCCCAACCCCGCCCCAGCCCAAGTCGCCACCGATCCACGCCGCCGCCGGATCCGCCGCGCCGTCGCCGACCCCGTCGCCAACGCCGTCGCCCGTCGCCGACCCCGCCGCCCGACGCCGCCGCCACCGCCGCCCGTCCCGCCGCTCGACGCCGCCCGCCGGAGCCCCGCCGCCCCTTGCCCGACGCCGCCCCGCCGGAGTTGCTCGCCGCCGCCGCCGTCATGTGAACCGAGGTAGCCGCCGGTTTTCTCAAAAAACCGTTCGGTTTTATTTCGAAACCGAGATGCGTTTTTTATTAGATCGGTTTATTTTTTTCCGGTTTAACTAAATAGCGAACGCCCGTTCGTACGTTCGTTTTAACGAACGGTTTTCGTCGTTTAACCACAGACAGCGAACGTTCGTTCATTAGCCTGTTCGTTAGTTTTTCTTTTTCTCGGATTTTCCGTGATTATTTTCGATCGCGATTTCTGATCCGATTTTCGTTTCAGTTTAACTTTTCGCTCGTTTATCGGAATCAGGCGATTCAAGCGCCTAGAGTTTCATCTCGAAACCCTCTTTCTGTTTAACCAACTTGAACAAGATTTTGGTACTGTAAAATTTGACTTAGGTCCAGATTAGTAAATGAAGCTTGTTTCTTTCGCCGTTTGAGTTTCGTTGCTTCGTTCGATTTGATTCTTTTTGCAAACCGGAGTTCTTAAATTGAACTTTCTGGTTAGATCTCTTATATTGAGTTTTATTCGTGAACCCTTGCTTGATTGCTTATGTATGTATTGTTTGTTTGCGATAGAGTACCCGGAGTGCGAAGCGTGCTACTACGAGTCTCTAGGTTTCACGGATCATCAGCAAGGCAACTAACACTTTGATCATACCTCTTTACCACCCAGTTTTATTGCATTAGATCAATCTTCAAACTATTGCATGATTAGGATCTAATTAATATGTGGGTTTTGGGAAGTAGATGAGGTAGTACCTATTGCCCTGTTTACTATCAAACCTTTGGGAGTTACTTCTACGTTTGCTTATATTGCTATGCTATGCTCATAGACGTGGATTGGGTTTGATTGTATTTCATGAAAGATGTGAGATTGTAAATTATTGGATCAACTTAAGGTGGCTACTTTAATTTACATCTGGGTGGATTGAGGCACCTGGAGAAACCAGTGTTGCCTGTATTTTGGATACCCCGGAGTACCCGTGTGATCATCCTATGGACCGCCACCCAGGCTCAAAGGGATCATGAGATTATTCATGCTAGAAACTTCCGTGTGCTGCCACAAGCTATTATGGGCTCTAGCATAGTTGAGTAGGTTACATGATCTCTTGAAGAGGTGGGCTAGCAGATGTAGGGGAAAGTAGGTGTAACTGTCCACCCGGAGTAAAGTGTATTGTTTCCGAAATGACTGTGTCTCGGTCATCCGTTTCTCAAACACCATGTAGTGCGAGAAATCAAGTGGAGGCGATCGAGTCTTGTGGGGAAAAGTGCACAAACCTCTGCAGAGTGTACAAACTAATGATGGTTAGCCGTGTCCCCGGTTATGGACATCTTGAGTATCTAGTTCTTGGATTATCATGTGAATCTCATCATCATGTTACTTAATTTAATTTGATTGGTTTAATCATGTTCTTAATTGGGATTGAGTTGGAGGTACCTTCTCAATGTTTAACAACCACTATGATAGTTAAATAAAATTTATTCCTTTGTGGTAGGGAAAAATTGGCTTTTCGCAAAACTGTAACCATAGAGCTTTCCACCAGCCATATATGCATGTAGTGATAGCATTATTCTGTTCATTACTCTCTATGTGTTACATTGCCAGCATATTCCATGTGCTGACCCGTTTTCGGGCTGCAATGTATCATGTTGCAGACTTTTCAGACGACGAGTAAGGAGCCTTAGGTCGTGGTCTTATACTCAGTGATGCCGTTGGAGTTGATGGACTCATTTTATTTTCCAAGCCTTCCGCTGTTATTGTTTTTAGATGGCCTTAAGCCATATTAATTTGTATTGAGTTCTCTTGAACTATTCGATGTAATAAGTGTGTGATTGCTACTGTGTTATAAATCCTTCAAAGTACTGTGCGTGTGAGCATTACCGATCCAGGGATGACACAGATGCATGGAGACTAGACTGTTTGAGTTCTGGTCGCTACAATATACATAGACCTGCCTACGTGTCTCCTGTACGCACATTATCTTTAGGCATGTCTCTCACGCATTGTCTCGCACCTCTCTTCCTAATCGGCGTGTATGATTCTAGCAGAGCATTCTGTAGGATGCCCCTTAAAGTTAGGTTGGATGAATAGTAATATCAGAGATAAAGGGTTACCTTAGTCCGATAACCCAAGGTTACAAATCCTAGCCGGCTTTGTTAGTGGACACAGAGTCCTTCACAATTCTGCTATCGTTGTCTTGTACGACAAGTCATCCATGGGTCTCCCTAAATGCGTCACGGGCCGACCAATGTGGCGCAGGACGGAACCGAACCAAGGGCCTCACCTCTGCCCCCAGGTCTCGTTATCTTCTCACACCCACATATACCAACACAGACACCACACAAAAAAATCTCCTCGTGCCTCTATCCCGTCCCCCCTTGCATATACACACTCAAGGGAATCTCTCGCCGTGACATCATATTAGTCTCTCACTCTCTAGACCTCTCTCATTTCTCGTGCTATCTCTCCCACGCCCCCTCCCCCCGTCGGCCCCTCTATCCATGCCTCTCTCGAAGACGTAATACACACACATACCTCTCTAGGCCCTGCCAAATACATCAACTACACATTCATACATGTTACATCACGTACCCCATTGATCTAAAAAGCCCTCTCTTCATGTTTATTTCGCATACAACATTCCTTCTGAATAAAGTGTGGCCAAAAATATATTTTAGAATTTCTACATATATACAACATTACAAAGTTATATGGAGGAGTATGAACGTTAATTTGCATTGCATGGTGCCCACAATGATATTTATTCTGCACTGTGAATTTTTATATTTTTATACTATATATAAAGTTAGTCATAATAAAGAGAAACGAAGAGCATCTCTCTCCCCATCGCATACACCCCCTCTACGCCCCTTTCACGTACGCACACAAACTATCTCCAGGTCCTCTAAAAGTAAGCCCCCAGCACATTCACACATGTTTCATCTTTCTCTCGCGATATATACAATGATGATCATTGTATTTGGAGCGAAAGCACGATACGTACATTGGACTTCAGAATCCACTCATTACGGTCACCATTTACGTTTTGTGGTTATTATACAGTCACGGGCTCACCGTATAGCTCTGTATTTGCTCAAGACACGACTAGTTGACCAGTTAAACGCTCCACGTGGCACCTCTAGTGTTGCATCACATTATCTCACTACCATTGGGCCCACCTGTTGGCTTGTATCTACTCTTCTACACTCTTATAAAAAACAGAGTTGGTGATGATGGTGTGTGCCTGCCATCCTGCAACACAGGCCGTCCGATTTATATCTGGCGGATAGGAAGGAAACTATGGCAATTTTGCAAAAAGGTACCCATACACCTCTCCACATTTGCAAATAAGGCCTTCCCTCGTTCATCCTTTTCTCTCACAAGATAAACTAGTCATACAAATGCATCTTGATGTTACGTGCAACGCACGGGCATCTTGCTAGTAAGAATGAAAATAAACGACAAAAAAATATTGGACGGTGGTTCGAAGTCATGACCGCGGTCACAGCGGACAAAATGGCCTTGTATTGGTATGCTGAGTCATCTGTTTTTAACACACATGAGCTGGTGTGGTGATCATACACACACGCACGCATGCACACAAACTGCATGCATGCAACACTCACACGAACACGCAGCCACGCACGCACGCAACACTCACACTAACACACGCAGCCACGCACGCACGCAACACTCACGCATACATGCACGCATGAATGCACACACCACATGACCAACACACACTCTCACGCTCAAGTGCTCAACCTACATGTGCATGCGCACACATCAGGCCCTGACGGACACATAGACAACCAGGTGATTCCCACGCACGGGTTGGAGTCTTGTCGTGCCTGGGTAAATTTGTGGTTATCTGACTTTTTCCTATGTGAACTGACATGTGGGACCCACAAGGAACGTGGTCAATTTAACTAGTCAACATGGTGCCACACAGACTATTTGGCTGGTCAACAGAGTGCAATCCGATGTTGAACGGTGAGCAAGTGACCGTATAATCACCGCAAAACGTATATAGTGACCGTAATGAGCGTATTCTGAAGTTTGGTGACCGTATTACGCTTTTCTCTCTGTAGGCCCTCCAAAACTACATCTCTACACGTTCTCGGATGTTACATCTAACAACTATGCAATACATCACTACTACTACACTCTAACACAATAAATCATATGTGTTTTTAGTTTTACTAGATATCATATTGTTACTTAATTATTCAGTTTGCATACATTAAAATTGCCTTTGAAATGTATGGCCAGTATCATCTACCACGGGGAAAAATCCCGCCCTGTCCTATTTAATCGGGTTTGTATCGATGGGTCGTGCGAAACAGCAAAACTATAGTACTATACAGTACAAGTGACAGTTCACGGGGCCGCCGTGTCGTGTACTCCTCAGTCGTAAGAGTGGAGCGCTCGCTTTCATAAATGTTCTAGTCCCGTTCGCCGACATGTGGGACATCATGCTACTGGGTCCACGTGCCATACCGAAATACAGTGCAGAGCAGCAGGGGTGAAGCACCCCAGTCATGGCGCCGGCGTAGTAATGAGCAATGAGGCGTCAAATCACAAAGCTGCACCTTTACCGTAGTTAAGTTGGAGGGACGAAGTAATAATGCTAAAAAAAGAAGTTGGAGGGACAAAGCAACCATCATTTCACTCGTTGTTGAATCCGCTTCTCCCTCATCTTCTTCAAGTTTTTTTGATAAGATCTTCTTCAAGTTAACCACATGTTGCTTCTGCTGTTGTTCAGCCTCATGTGGGACGCGGATCGGCTTGGTAAAGCACTGACACATGGGACCGCATGTT
Organism: Triticum aestivum; assembly: GCF_018294505.1. Classification (NCBI taxonomy): domain Eukaryota; kingdom Viridiplantae; phylum Streptophyta; class Magnoliopsida; order Poales; family Poaceae; genus Triticum; species Triticum aestivum. The sequence goes on from NC_057799.1 coordinate 56,864,460, forward strand.
AGCAAACCGCGAGGCCAACGTCCTCTAAAAATAAGAAACCTCCCCCACCATCCGCGCGGCAAAATCACAACCTTTTTACTAATCTTGATTCTATAATTTTTTAGATCAATATAATTGAGATTTGTATAGATAGCACACAGGAGCAAAACCAAGTGGTACGGTTAAGGGCATCCACAATGTGTAGCCAAATGTGAAAATAGCTTTTGGCATCGATGGGAACCATTGTGGACGGTGCTGCCCAAGCCAAAAAGATGGAACCGAAGCTCCCTGATTGATTGATTGAAGGAATAGAAAAAATGCAACGTCTCTCCTCTTGCTCCCGCGCTTGGATGCATGTACAGTATAGAGCATAGAGTCTACTCCCCTGTCCCTTCTATCACAAATCACAAAGCATTGAGGCGTGAAATCACAAAGCACGGACGAAACAACCATCATTTCACACTTCGCTGACTCTGCTTTCCATCGTCTTCTTCGAGAAACCAACTCACCGCACTAAGCTGGACGCATGATGCTATTGTGTACTAGTAGTACCAGTACATTTACGCGTCCTTTGGTTCAACGGACTTCCTGGATGCAAATAAGGTGGTTGTATCGGCTTGCAGGCGGCACTTGCGTCCGGTAGTGTCCCTCAACGGTGTTCTCCATCGAATGCACTTCGCCAAACCACAACGTTCGAGATATCGTCGAGGTCACCGCAATGGGGAAGGAAGTCAAATAGTTACTACCTCCATTTTTTGTACACAAGGCCAGTATATCAAAATTACAATTTGCAAAAGGCCACTAACACTGATCAAGGCAAAATTGATGGGGTTTGCCTCGTACTAGCAACCAAGGACATTCATGCATGCGGAAGTGAGAAGGTTGGTTTGCATGGCATTGCATTAATCAAGTGATGAGGAGTGAGATGGTTAGCTCTTTGGCTTTGGAGAAAAAATACGCATTAATTGACACGTCAAACGAGGATTTGTATCGATTAATCCCGCGAAGGAAAACCCCTCCTTTCTTTATTAACACCAGTACACCTAGTACGTACGTACTTATCCTGTTTGGGTCTAGGCCTTGCATTGTCATACTTCGCCACACATTTTTGCCAAGTGATACGTCCCTGTCGTATCTACTTTTCCAAACACTTTTGCCCTTGTTTTGGACTCTAACTTGCATGATTTGAATGGAACTAACCCGGAATGACGCTGTTTTCAGCAGAATTGCCATGGTGTTATTTTTGTGCAGAAATAAAAGTTCTCGGAATGACCTGAAAATCAACGGAGAATTATTTTGGAATATATAAAAAATACTGGAAGAAGAATCCACGTTAGGGGGGCCTCTACCTGTCCACGAGGGCGGGGGGCGTGCCTGCCCCCTGGGCGCGCCCCCTGCCTCGTGGGCCCCCTGACGCTCCGCCGACCTCAACTCCAACTCCATATATTCGTGTTCGGTGAGAAAAAAATCAGAGAGAAAGATTCATCGCGTTTTACGATACGGAGCCGCCGCCAAGCCCTAAACTCTCTCGGGAGGGCTGATTTGGAGTCCGTTCGGGGCTCCGTAGAGGGGAATCCGTCGCCATCGTCATCATCAACCATCCTCCATCACCAATTTCATGATGCTCACTGTCGTGCGTGAGTAATTCCATCGTAGGCTTGCTGGACGGTGATGGGTTGGATGTGATTTATCATGTAATCGAGTTAGATTTGTTAGGGTTTGATCCCTAGTATCCACTATGTTCTAAGATTGATGTTGCTATGAGTTTGCTATGCTTAATGCTTGTCACTAGGGCCCGAGTGCCCAGATCTGAACCTATTATGTTTTCATGAATATATGTGAGTTCTTGATCCTATCTTGCAAGTCTATAGTCACCTACTATGTGTTATGATCCGGCAACCCCGAAGTGACAATAATCGGGACCACTCTCGGTGATGACCATAGTTTGAGGAGTTCATGTATTCACTATGTGTTAATGCTTTGGTCCGGTACTCTATTAAAAGGAGGCCTTAATATCCCTTAGTTTCCATTAGGACCCCGCTGCCACGGGAGGGTAGGACAAAATATGTCATGCAAGTTCTTTTCCATAAGCACGTATGACTATATTCGGAATACATGCCTACATTACATTGATGAATTGGAGCTAGTTCTGTGTCACCCTATGTTATGAGTGTTACATGATGAACCACATCCGGCATAATTCTCCATCACCAATCCAATGCCTTCGAGCTTTTCACATATTGTTCTTCGCTTATTTACTTTTCCGCTGCTATTGTTACAATCACTACAAAACCCAAAAATATTACTTTTGCTACTGTTACCGTTACTTCCATACTACTTTGCTGCAGATATTAAGTTATACAGGTGTGGTTGAATTGACAACTCAACTGCTAATACTTGAGAATATTCTTTGGCTCCCCTTGTGTCGAATCAATAAATTTGGGTTGAATACTCTACCCTCGAAAACTGTTGCGATCCCCTATACTTGTGGGTTATCAAGACTATTTTCTGGCGCCGTTGCCGGGGAGCATAGCTCTATTCTTTTAGTCACTTGGGATTTATATCTGCTGGTCACTATGAAGAACTTGAAAGACGAGAAAACAAAAATTTATCCCTCAACTACGAGGGCAGGTAAGGAACTGCCATCTAGCTCTGCACTTGATTCACCTTCTGTTTTGAGTAAGCTTGCGACACCTAAACCTGCTTCTGCTATTACTTCTGATATGTCGCATGTTATTGTTGATGCCACTTCTGCTATGCATGATACTTATGATGAAACTACCTCTATGCTTGATAGTACTGTGCCACTTGGTGAATTTTTTGATGAACAATTTTCTAGGGCTAGAGAGAATGAAATTATTGAAACTGATAATATTGATGATAGTGATGATGAAGACTCTCCCCTAATAAATATGAACTGCCTGTTGTGCCTGAGGGCTATGTTATGGATGAAGAAACTAAAAGAGACTTTCTTGCTTGCAATGATAGAAGTGATCTTAAGAAATTATTAGCTAAGCTGAAACAAAATACTCTGAATGCTAGAATGAAATATGATCCTACTTATGCTACTTCACCTATCTTTGTTACTGATAAGTATTATGAATTCTCCATTGATCCTGATATAATTACTTTGGTGAGTCTGATCCTTTTTATGGCTATGAATCTGAAACTGTTGTGGCACATCTTACTAAATTAAATGATATAGCCACCCTGTTCACTAATGATGAGAGAACTCGCTACTTTTATATCCTGAAAATATTTCCGTTCTCATTAAAGGGTGATGCTAAGATATGGTTTAATTCTCTTGATCCTGGTTGTGTGCGTAGTCCCCAGGATATGATTTATTACTTCTCTGCTAAATATTTCCCCGCTCATAAGAAACAAGCTGCTTTAAGGGAAATATATAATTTTGTGCAAATTGAAGAAGAGAGTCTCCCACAAGCTTGGGGGAGGCTTCTCCAATTACTTAATGCTTTGCCTGATCATCCTCTGAAGAAAAATGAAATACTTGATATCTTTTATAATGGACTAACCGATGCTTCCAGAGATTACAACCGGTTACTATACGTACATGCAGTGAGACAATCAATCTATGCTCTCATTCACATTTCATTCTAGCACTGACGACTCCAGCCCTATCTATCCCTAGAAGCAAATGGACCCTAGAAGCAAATGGAGTAAGTCCGATGGAACACTCGGATTGGAAAAGATAATTATACTTATAGGCATGGATGAAAAAAAAGCTTGGAAACTAGTTCAAATCGAACTCAAAAGCAACTAGGCAATCCAACTTCCATTGAAGCAGCTTCCCTGGAACTAGCTGCCATTGTATCGGTTGGTGCCATTTCTTCTCTTGGAGGCAGGGCAATAGATTAAGATTAGGCGGTAAGCGAAGGAACTGTAGGGCTTAGGGCTGCGGGTGAGCGCAACTTCAATAGGTCGAGGGGAGGAAGAGAAGAAAAAGCAGCTATTTCACCTGGTGTCATAATAACCACTATTTTCGGGTTTGAAGGCATAAGCGCAGCAGAGATCTTCTTTCATTTAAGAAGAAGCCACCGTAAAGAAGAGGAAACAAGGCGTTTTTTGGACAGTTGTGCTGGTTCTGTTTTCAGGAAAAGAACACCGGATGAAGTTGAAATTCTATTGAATAATATGTTGACTAATAAAAATAATTGGACACTTCCTGAGCCTATTTCTAAGCCAACTCCGAAGAAGAAGGGTGTTCTATTTCTCAGTCTTGAAGATATGCAAGAGGCAAAGAAATCTATGAAAGGAAAGGGTATTAAAGCTGAAGATGTTAAGAATTTACCTCCTATTGAAGAAATACATGGTCTTAATTTACCGCCTGTTGAATAAATATATGATCTTAATCCATTACCTATTGTAGAAAATCATGGTCTTGATAACCCGACATAGGTAGTAAAGGTAAATTCTCTCTATAGATATGATAAAGCTGAAAT